>NW_023614417.1:0-40001 GCF_013339695.2 Rhipicephalus sanguineus
CAACGCACAGGAAAAATCTCCCACCGGCGCCACCTTGGAGGTCAAAGCGTAAGACTTGTTACGGACTACGACTACTACTACTACTACGACGACGACGACGACGACTACGAGGGACGAACGGGTGCCGCCTTAAGGAACTTCGCCCCAAAAAATGACGGGTTCCTTATCATTAAACTAACGACTCGAAGCGAAAGCCATCCTATTTTTATTCTCAGCCCCGCCGCCCTCCGAAAGCTTCTGCACATAACGTTGTTTCGCGCTGCCTCCAGGATCGGAGTTATTGCAAGCTTTCTGCATCTGACTTGGTTTTGCACTGCCTCCGTGATCGGTCCACCTTTGACCAACCGATGATGTGATGTGATGACGTGACAAATTTTGGCGATCTGTGACGTCATCACCTGATGATAATATTTCATCACTCGTCTTGACACCGCCGACGCGGGACGCCGACAGCCAATTTTCGTAGGTGTCTAAGGCTTTCACTTTAATAAAAAAAAACATAGGTGCCTTGGCGAAGCCTGGCTTGAACCCAGGCCGCCACCGTCTGAAGACAAGTGCCTGACAACACTACTCAATCACAATTTGGGGTATAGTGTTTGCATCGAACTAACAATTATTAAAGGGGGACGCTTAAGCTTCACCTTTAAGAGTTGAACGCGATAGCGATATCCGACCCCATCCTCATCGTGCTCTGTTTCGCTTGTCATTATGTTCATTCGTCCGGTCTCCACACACGCACACACACACACCACACTCGGCATACCTATAGTAAAGGTAAATGTTTCCGCCCTCTTCAACAGCACTTTTATGACAACAGTGTACCCACCCACTACGTGTGTGTAAGAGAATGCGCGCACTAATGTGTAAGGCCTTTTGTAGTGGGTGGCATGCTTTAAACCAGCAGCAATTACGCACGTGATACTTTTTCGAAGTTGCGAAGCACCCACTACATGTTCGTAAGGGAATGCGCGCAGTAATGTGTGTACCTTTTGTAATGGGTGGCCAGCTTTAAACCACCAACTCGTAATGCAGTTCACATGGTGTGACGCCCGATGGCAATATACGCTTGTACCCCGTTTTACTGCGATATTACATCTAGTACTGTGACACCTGTACACGGGACGAGTATGTTTGTGAAACATTAAAGTTAATTTCAGTGCAATTCCAAGCAATGGAGTGACTCTGTAGATGTAATAAAGAAAAAAAAGAACACGTACTTGCCACGCCGGGCCTGGGTTTGATTCCCACCGATTAAGATTTTTTATTATTGCGATAGCAATTATATGAAGTCTCGGCTGATTTTTGCCGTCGGTGGCCGCCGTCATTCACCGTATTTATATATATATATATATATATATATATATATATAGAAAAGCCACAAAGAAAAATAATTCAGAAATTCTTCCCGACGCGCGGAATCGAACGGGCGACCTACTCGCTTTGCAGCCCGCCGCGGTTAGACGTTAGGCCACGACAGCACAGTTTTTCAGCCTGCTAACGGCGAGCTATTTATATACACCATGTTTTTCAGGATGCTTTCATTTGTGGCCACATAGATGGCGCGACGTGCGCGCGCGCTTTAAATATCGTCGCCCCGCCCCTGCGAACGCCGTTTGCTGTTCGCTCTACAGGGCGTCGTCGCTTTCGTGCGCTTATCTCAAGGGAAGAAAGGGCGGCCAGTGGGGTGCTTCGCTTCGCTCGCTGCAGCGGCCGCGTTTGCGAAAGGAGCGCGCTGTTCAAACAGAAATAAGTAACAACTGTCACAGTTCGCGCTCGTCTTGTTTATATACACCTCTTACATCAGTATCCCTTCTGAGTTACCACGTAGATGGCGCGATGTCCGCGCGTGGCGCGCTTTAAAGATCGTGACCCAGTTCCTAGCGAACGTGGTCGCCTTCGTGCGCTTATCTTGAGGAAAGAAGGGGGCGGCTGGCGGGGGAGCGGGGGGTGGTAGTCTTGTGCTCTCCCGGCGATGTCTGCGCTGAAGTGACAGAACGTACGAAGGTCGCTTCGACGCTGCAGCGGCCGCGTTTGCGAAAGAGGGCGCTGTTCAAACGGACATAAGTAACGACTGGTACAGTTCGTTTCGCGCTCGTCCTGTGTGTACCTGTTCGTTCGTTTCGTGCGTCCCTGCTTTAGTTTGAGCAGTGCGCTTCCAGTGTCGAGCTGTGACGCATGATATTTCGCGCTCGTCCTGTGTGTGCGTTCTTTTCGTGCGTCCTTTGGGCTCGAGCGACGCGCTGGCAATTTCGAGCTTGCTTTCCGTGTCTTCGCGTTACATTCCAATTATTGCTATCGTCATTCATTGCCTCGCCGTTGCGGCGAAACTGTGACTTTTTATTATTTGATACAAGATGATGATTTTTCGCTCACAACCAACGACCGCCGACACCAACACCGGAATTACTGCGAAACGAGCTCTTCAGCGCTATCGTGTTAAAACACTAAACAGTAGTGTTGCGAGTGGGAACGTTAAGATGCGCATGTGCAGTGTGGTTGCCCTGTATCTTGTTTTTTGTAACCGTGGCACTAATATGTATGTCTATGCATGACGAAGCTGATCGAAATAAATAGTTAGCTCGTACTTCGAATTGTTTATGTCTACGCCTTGTCCCTAAGTTAATGCGCTAATGTCCATAATATCCATGACATCCTGGTTGAGGCGCTTTCTCCTGTTCGTTCAACATATCCCACTTTGTGCTTCCATCTGTCGGCTCCCATCTTGTCATTTGCAGTTCCATGACACTACAGAAATTGGTTTCACCTTCAGCTTAACCACATAATATGGAGCGACAATAAAGAACCCAAAGCATAGAAATATTGACATATGTGTGTATACGCGAATCTGTTACAGATATTACGTAATACGCTAAAATGGGCATGCGAAAGTGTCTAGTCTCGATAGATAATGGGAAGGTTACATTCGGAAATCGGATAGCCACTGTTTCGTAGTTGTATTAAGTAGACGCAATTTTGGCAAAAGTATATTAGAAGTGAACATCGCCTGATGCGGTGCCGGAGATTTTGATACCTAGGCAGCATGTATACAGTACCGCCAATGTGCAAACTTGGATCGAAACATGGTGCGCTTCCTGTACGGAAGCTATCCGGAAGGATAGCTTCCGTAGCGATTTCATAGCTCTTATAGTGCTGCCGTGTCCACAAGTTTTTGGCTGATTGTATGTGACTGTTTTTTCTATTGTGGTCTGTTGTTGAGTCTTTCTGGCGATGTCCGAGCTGAATCCGGGGGCCTATAACGGACGCAGTATGCCAAAGAAATGCTCCAGAACCAAAAGAAATCTTGTCTAAACTATAGCGGTTCAAGAAAAGCAAAGTCTTTGAAACTAGAATCCCTAGACATGCAAATCGGCTTCTTGTTATTGAGGCTAAGGTGCAAGCTTAGATGAGACTCGCAACAGGCTCGCAACTCTTGAAACAATTGTGGCTGAATGTTGTGAACAAATCATCTAGTCTGCTTGATCAGGTGGACGATTTGGAAAATCGTTCGAGAAGAAACAACCTTATCTAAGAGGAGTAGCAGAAGATGAGAATGAAAAAGAAGAAACTCTACTAAAAAAAGTAAACGATGAAATCTTTAGCCCTACCCTAAAGCTAAACATAACGTCTATTGAGAGAATTCATAGGATATGGAAAAAAAAAATTCTGGCAAAACTCGCCCCGTCATCCTTAGGCTGGCAGGACTAGAGGGATAAATGAAAGTCTTGCAGAGGTGCTCAAGACTGAAGGATACGGATTACAGTATCGGCGAGGACTTCTCGAAAAGAGTACAGGGAATAAGACAAAAACTTGGGACTCTGCTATCGAAGAAAGAAAGGCAGGAAAGAAGGTTAAACTTGTTTTTGATAAGTCGAGGGTAAACAATCTCTTTACTGCTGGATATGAAGCGCGTGCCGAAAGATGCAAGCTTGGAATGATGCTGCAACACGTGGATAAGTGACAGGCACAGGGTCAGAAAGATAATTTTAAAATAATCAACTTAAATGCCCGAAGTGTATCAAATAAATCACATATGCTAGAAGCCTTTGGTTATCGATCACGAACCTGATATTATTTTAATCACGGGAAACATGGTTGCACGAAGTATACTGATACTGAAATCGTTCCACCGGGTACGCAATGGCTCGGAGGGATCGTGATGGAAGAGGGGTGGAGTGCTCGCTTAGTCAAGACAGGCATATTTATAGTCCCTCGACGCATGCAGATGGTATTGAGGCCGCATGGATTAAACAAAACTAACTACTAGCGCAGTGTTTATAGGCGGGGTCTACAGACCTCCAAACTCCCCCTGTTGAGTACATTTTGCAACTAAGAAGATTCATGGACAGCCACTTTAGAGAAAAAGACAATATCATCTTACTAGGTGATTTCAATCTTCCGGCTATTGATTGGCATTCGCATGTGGCCGTCGACTCACATGATGCTTCTTGTGACTTATTTCTCGACTTAATATTCTCTTTCAGTTACATCAGGTTGTAAATGAGTTCACTAGAGTATGTGCAACACGGTCCTCTGTACTTGATTTAATTTTATTATCCAATGCGTTGACTTCATATGTGAATGATTGCCTTGTTGAAGAGGGTTTATCAGACCACAAGATGATATACTGTCCATGAGCATGTCGTCGTGCACCTCACAGCAGAAATCGGGCATCCCTTATCTGAACTTTGAAGCTGCCGATGATGTTAGTGTTTTGGATTTTCTTGAAGGTCGTTTGGTAACTTCACTGCTATTTATGAATAAAATGGTAGCTCTGACTCCTTGTGGAATATTTTCATAATATAACAATGGAATGCATTAGGCGGTTTCTCCCTAAGAGTTTTAAAAAGTGTAAAAGAAATAACACTTTGATCACGAGAGATATAATTCATGTCAACGGAGGATTAAAAGGAAGAGAAAAGCTTGTTCTCGTGATCCAAGTGCCCAGAACAAGACTTCACTTCATAACATGAGGCTTGATCTAAATCGTCTTGTCAAGGAATCTAAGGAAGATTTTTTAATGTAACTTTGAAAAAATTTCTGTACGAAGCACCTAGCCAATTCTGGAGGTATGTACACCCGTGCGAGAAACAGAATAAACCGGTCGATGAAAAAATTGCCCTTGAACGCGCGGAAAGTTTCAATTCTTTTTTTTTCTTCTGTTTTCACCGAAGATGATGGTGCCCTTCCGTCCCTTTCTGACGCTTCCAATCGCCCTCCGGTATCCGACCCGTTAATCAACGAAGAGGGAGTGTTAAACCTTCTTCTACACATTGACATTAAGAAATCCCCTGGTCCAGACGGCATTCCGAACGAGTTTCTATATAGATATGCTCAATGGGTCGCAAAGTATCTTACTATAATCTTTCAAACTTCAATTAATCAGGCCTCATTTCCTCTAGCCTGGAAAGAAGCTAAAATAATACCAGTTCACCAAAAGTGGGTAACTACAGGCCTATCTCTCTTACGAGTACCTGCTCCAAACTGCTTGAGCATATAATGTGTAAGCATCTCTCTAATTATTTAGACACTCACAATTTATTATCACCAGTGCAACACGGCTTTCGAAGGGGATTATCTACAGTAACGCAGCTTGTTGTTACAGTTCACGATTTTGCGCAGGCAATTAATCGACGGGAACAGATTGATCTAATATTCTTAGATTTCGCCAAAGCCTTCGATAAGGTCTCGCATCCCAAACTCTTACTAAAAGTAAATGAAAAAAATTGGCCGCGTATCTGCGTGCTTCGCTGCAAATGTCGTGTAAAGACGATAGAAGAGGCGCTGTGTGAGATTATGGACGCATCTGGCAATACGTCGGGAAACATGAGTGCTGTGTTGCGTGCTGGTAGTCCCGGCGCAGCAGCAGGCGAAGACCGGCGGTGACCAACGCGACCGGTGGGGACGCCAGCCAGCCCGAACACGCGGTTTGGCGCAAAGCGCTGAAGCAGAAGAAATGTCCGCACTCAACGAGTACTCTCCACACACTCTTTTATTTACACGTCGTCTGGGTAAAACTGGAATGCCAGAGCGGCACCCACAACCGGCAGCATGAAGGCCGCCCACAACGCTGCTTTTTCATTTTTTAGATATTTTTTTCACCTTAATTCTTGGCCTTCTCAAAACTAAAGTTTTTCAACACCAACCCATGGCATTCGTACAGTGCAATACAGAACCGAAACCGAAACACAACAATGAGCTCGAGCGGAGGGCACGGAGGAAGGCAAATTTCAGCGCAGCTTAAGAAACTAGGGTCCTTAAAATTGCGTATGTATGCATTTTCTATTAAGGAACACGCCATGTAATACTTACCTAGTGATGTTGCACCTCAGATAGCATGATATTTACTTTTTGATGGACAACGTTCACAAGTATGAACAGCCGTACCAGTTCAAGAGGGCTGGCCCTTGGGCAAGTGGTTCAACTTTGGCCGAGTGGCTGAATCGAGGGATGTGCCGACAAACAGAAAGACAGAAAGACAGACCAAAATTTCTCCGTTTAAGTATCCCAAGAAAGACTATCGTCTTTAATATTCAGAAAGTCAAATATACTCAATGGTTCATTTCATACCTCTATTCTCGTACACAGTACGTAAAAATAAATAAAATTAAATCGACGTCCAGACCCGTTAGATCCGGCGTGCCTCAAGGCAGTGTTCTGGGGCCTCTTTATTTCTTATTTTTATAAATGACCTGCCCTCAGATTTGTCTGTTCCCGTGAGATTGTTTGCAGATGACTGCGTTATATATAACAAGATCACATCCCTGGAGAGACCAGGTAGACCTGAACAACAACTTAAACAAATTTTACTATGGTGTAATGAATGGCAGATGACTCTAAACCCCGTAAAATCAGTTTGCATGAGCATAACAAGAAAAAAGGTACCTCTCAAATATAATTACAATATTGGTTCCCACGATCTAAAAGGGTAACAGAATATGAATATTTAGGGCTAATATTCACTCCAGATTTGAGGTGGAATACTCACATAGACGTCACCTGTAGAAAGGCAAACAAAACTCTATGGGGTCTGAGGCGAAGGTTACATGACGCAACACCCGAAGTGAAAAGTCTTGCGTACAAAATGCTAGTACGACCAATAATTGAATATTCGAAAATAGTATGGGACCCTCACACCACCACTAACCTATATAAACTGGAGAAAGTTCAAAGAATGGCTGCCAGGTTTATATTCAATAAATATCAACGCATGCATTCTGCTTCCGAACTTTGCAACCGTGCAAACCTACAAGCCTTAGAACTTAGAACTAAGTATGACCGTTTGAAATTTCTATTCCTCATTATTCGTAATCAGGTTAAAATTAACTCATTAGATTTCTTTGAAATTTCTCCAGATCCGCGCTCTAGACACAAACACACTTTATATATACAGCCACCAGCCACCCGAAACGACGCATTTAAATACAGCTTCTTTCCGAGGGCAATTAAAGAATGGAATAAACTACCAAACACAGTCGCGATGTCTTCCTCTATCACAGCGTTTTCAGCAGCTTTAGAATCGCTTATTTTCTCCGAAACAGATGCGTCATAGTATTTTTTTGTTATTTTTTATTCCTATAATTCACGATGTCAATGTAATATTGCCTCTCGCTTTGTTAATTGTTGTTTTCAATGCGCAGAATGCAAGTGCACATGCCTGTGTTTAATTTTGTCTTTTAGTGTAAATGCCTGTTGTTTGCTGTATGTCTCTATTTTGTAACGTATTTCATGACCATTTCTTTCTTTTTTTTTTCGCTTGAATTTCAGCATTTATGTGTATGCTATTTCATTGTATGTGTTTTCCACTCCTGTAAAAACCCCAGCTTGGGGTTGACAGTATAACAAACAAACAAACAAACAAACAAACAAACAAACAAACAAACAAACAAACAAACAAACAAACAAACAAACAAACAAACAAACGGGTTTTTGTTTCCTTACCGACGCAGTTATCCGTTCTTGCATCGATCACACGCAAGCATTAGCACATATCCTTGGCAAGCAAGGCTACTTGAGGTACGGCTTACACACACACACACACACACACACACACACGCGCGCGCACACACACACACACACGCACACACACACGCACACACGCACGCACACAAACCACACACGCACACGCACACACGCACACACACACACACACACGCGTGCGCGCACGCACGCACGCGCATACACACGCACACACATGCACACGCACACACCCACACACGCACACACACACACACACACGCACACACACGCGCACGCACACACACACACACACAAACACGCACACGCACACACACACACGCACGCACACGCACACACACACACACGCACACACCACACGCGCACACACCACACACACGCGCGCACACACGCACGCGCATACACACACACACGCACACACACACACACACACGCACACACACACGTACGCACACACACAAAGAAAAAAAGGAAAGATGCGCCGAGAAAGGCCACATTTACGTAGAACTTGAGAACCAACTACACATCGATTTATGCAGAAACGTATTCTATACCAGGATTTCTCATGTACGAAAACATTCGGCGCAGTATCTCAAACGTAGCTTGAAAGTTTGTCAGTCGTACAGAAGACGCCAGTGTAACTTACGAGGCGCTCGGAAAGAGACTGACGGACGTCCTAAATCCTCACCGATGGCGGTGATGGATAGCTTTGCATTATTCTGGGAGAAACTTCTGGGCTTCACGAGGGAGCGGTCCTTCAAGGTATGCAAATAAGAGAAGCACTTTCGGCTGAGGCGCTATGCCCATTTCCTGTCTCAGAGGAGAAAGCGATCGCCCGGTCTGTCTCCAGCACTCGCGAGAGATTCCTCACAAGGCTCTACATGTGGTAGAAAATATGCAACAAGTAAGCTACTCCCACGAGGTTATTGAACCCTACAGGGTGTTTCTGCAGAGCCGACGCGTGAAAGCGCTCGTGTGGGTCTGCATTTCGCTATGCAGCTTAAAATGTCTTTGAGTGGTTAGGTTGTGGTCGTGTGTGTTCGTGATTGTAGTCTCCGTACTAACTGTCTTTTTATAAACTTGTAATAAAAAAAAACAGAAAGAGAGAGATAGGAAGGCGGGAAAAAGTTACAGAGGTCAACAAGGCAAGCGTTCCACTCACTCTGCTACATATGTGAAGATCAGAGATTTGTCCGCCTCTCAAGGTACGCGACACCATCCAAAGAGGGACTGGACCAAATTTCAATCGCTCATGGAAGAACAATGTCAAGACAACAACATCTCACTTGACTTAGAAGAGGCAATAAAGTGTACAGTGCAAGACACGATGTGCACTATCACATGCTCTTCGAAAGTGACGGAATTCGATGCCGAATTAGAGCGAATTCGGGCACTCCGGCGACGTGCTGAACGAAGGTACCGACGCACGAAAGCAATCGATGATTTACGGACCGCTAGACGCTTACAGAAGAAGATGCAACGCCGGATAGGACAAGTTAGAATCACAACGTTGGGCTGCCTTCTGCGAGTCGCTAGATCCCCGCAAGCCTTTATCACACTTGTGGACGACAGTAAGAGGGCTCCGGACACTCCCCGTACAGCGGTCTCCATTTAAGGCTCTAGCCCTGTCTCAACCGCGATCGGAGGTCGACGTGGCAGACGAGTTCTGTGCCAAATTATCAGCCAGCTCACAAATAACTACTTCGCGCCTTCAAGCGGCTGCCCGATATCGCGTGACCACCGCATGGACCTACCTTTTTCACTCCAAGAGCTTAAAGCAGCCCGGCTTTGTGTGGACGGACATCAGCACCCGGACCTGATGTATTCCTACAGAGCACTGTGGTCATCTTGGCGAGCGTGCGAGAATTGCTCTCCTCGAGGTATACAATGAACCCTGGCGAGAGGGCACCCTCCCCGTAAACTGGAAGACCAGTGGCCTGGTCACATTACTGAAGCCTGGCAAGTCACATTGGTGCTAACATCGTACCGCCCGATTGCACTGGCTAGTTGCGTGGGCAAAATAATGGAGAGGATGGTACTAGGACGCCTAGAATGGTACTTGGAGCATCACAACATCTACCCAGATGCTATGACAGGGTTTCGCCGTGGCCGGTCATCGATTGACAGCGTCGTCGACCTGGTCACCTACGTACAACACGAAAAAGGCCGTAAGCGTCTCTGCGCTTCTTTATTCCTTGATGTTAAAGGGGCGTATGGCAACGTCACCCATGAAGCTATCCTCGCCGCTCTCGGAGAGGTAGGAGCGGGTGGTCGGATGTTTCAGTGGCTACGGAGCTATCTGCGTTTGGAGACGTCCAAACCGCAGACGACATCTGCGTTTGGACGTCTGCAGTGACACGTCTACAACTGCGAGCTCGAATTCAAAGAGCGGCCACTGAAGCTACTATTTTACCTCCGTAACAGAGGTCTAGAAATTTGCTCTGAGAAATGTGCACTGTGGCATTTACGCGCAAACCAATAGAGAGCTACAGCGTAATGATAAACGGCCAAAGAATACCTTACCTCCGATTGTACAAGTTCCTAGGTGTTATAATTGATAGAGACGTCTCATGGAGCCCTCATGTGTCATACATGAAAAAACGGTTGACAGGCATCGCCATTTGTTCAAGTTCTTCGCTGGCAAGACATGGGGAATGTCCACAGCCGCTATGTTGCGACCTATACAGGGTTCTTTTCCTCGGATTCCTACGGTACAGCTGCCTGCATTATCCAACGCAAGCAAAACAGCCTACGAATGATACAAAGCGTACAGGCCCAAGCACTCCGAATTTGTCTAGGCTTGCCCCAGAGTGCATCAACAGTCGCGTACTATAGCCATCGCAAGGGAACACCTCATCAAGACACACATTGAGGTTGAAGTGCTGAGGACACATATACGACATCTTGCTCGCACTCCCCGCCATCACCTAGCCTCTCTACCAGTGGACCGACCACGCACATCTTACTCCCAAACAGTGACCGCCCATGGTGAATCAATACCAACTTCCTTCACTCCTGCCGCAAGACCCTCGGACTCCTCCATGGTGCCTTACTCAACCAATATCAACATTACAGTACCTGGCGTCCAGAAGGAAAACGGATTTGTCGTCACCGGCACTTAAGCAGCTCACTTTACTTCTCTTGTACGAAAAGTACCAAGACTCCATCCACATCTACACTGACGGATCTGTGCTGCCGAACAGCTCAACCGGAGCAGTCGTGATACCAAGGTTGGTTACGACAATTAAATTCAAGACATCTCACGCAACAACATCGACGGCAGCAGAACTGGCGGCCCTTCATAAAGCGTTACAATTCGTCAATGACCAACCGATGCACAAGTGGACTATTTTCTGCGACTCGAAGGCGGCACTGCAGTCTCTACTGTCAGCTTTACGCCGCGGGCCGCACGAACAGCTGGTACTAGAGATAGCAGAGGTTATCCACCACCTAACTGAGAAAGGACATCAAATCACTTTTCAGTGGTTTACCAAGTCACTGCGGAAATCATCGGCAATGAATGGGGCCGATCAAGCTGCCCGCTCAGCCCACGCAGAAGACCATGAACTACTACTACCGATTTCTAGGACCGACGCTGCACGGAAGCTTCGTTTGCATGCTCGCCAAACGCACCACGTCACAATGGAATGAGCCACACTTCAAACATGATCGACTACACTCATTTGACCCTACATTAAGTCTTCAAGTCCCATCAAGGCTTCGCCGAGCAGACGCGACCCTTTTGTGTAGGCTGTGGTTGGGCGTTGCGTTTACCAACGCCTATGCTTTCCGCATTGGGATGGCCGACACCGCAGCCTGTGACCACTGTGGAAACGCGAAACAATTAGACATATTTTTTGCGACTGCCCACTGTACAGTGCACAGCGACTATCTCTTTGCAACGCGCTGAACAAGTTGGACGACCGACCTTTGTCGGAGGAAAGAATTCTACGTCATCGACAAGACGCAACGTCACAGAAGAAGGCCATGCAAGCGCTACTGCGCTTCTTGCGATCTACCGGCCTTTTTGAACGATTGTAAGAAGAACTTCGTCCCTGTGTTTTTTTTATCTTGTGTGTGTACGTGCGTTTTTTTTCTCCTCTTTTTTTCCCTCTCCCTCGCTCTCTCTAACCCTCTTTCTTGCCCCTATTTCCCCTCCCCAGTGCTGGGTAGCAAACCAGATGCTAAGATCTGGTTAACCTCCCGGCCTTCCTTTTTTCATCTCTCTCTCTCTTCTACATTTAATACATACAATACATATAATACAATACAACAAAACGGAAAGGCGGGCTAGTTGGTCATGATTCATAACGTATGGAATTGCACAGCGCTTCAAGTGCTTCTTCAAGTGTTTCGTCCTGTATTCCGCGCTGTGCAATTCCATACGTTGTGATTCTACATGGTGAGTTGCGAAAAAAAAACGAGGACAACAGGTGAAAGAGTTCTGTTGTTGTGACAGATAAGGGTAAAGTTAACAAATTAATTAGTTAATTAGTAACTAAGTCATCTGGTTGTTTAATGATTTTTGGAGGCAGGCTTGCTTTAAGGGATCTTAACAACTCAGGCGATTTGTACTTGGCCTACACATACTCTTAAGGTAACTCTTATTTCCTAATTTATAAACAAGGCGCGGTAAGAGAGACTCAAGGTTTACGTAATTGCTTGCAAATGCTAGACTTAAAGAAAAAGATCAATGAAATCAGTGAAGTGAGGTTATTGTCCTTTTCATACAACGTACCTTACAATCAAATGAACTTCGCCAATCAATATCCCCTTTGCAGAACCTGTAAACTAGGCGTTAGAGTTCTCTCGGGTGGTTAAAGGTAATAGTACCAACTATTCCGTGTAACAGATAGATAGATAGATAGATAGATAGATAGATAGATAGATAGATAGATAGATAGATAGATAGATAGATAGATAGATAGATAGATAGATAGATAGATAGATAGATAGATAGATAGATAGATAGATAGATAGATAGATAGATCAGGGAACTAAATAGAAAAAACGCGCGCATTGATAACGTGCATGGCAGTGAGGAGGACACTATTATTAAGTGAGGAACAAACAGACATACATGACAAAGTTTCTAGATATGCATTTCTGAAAGCGCCATTCAGTGTTTCATTTCACCGTGAGTACTGAAGTTCTGTTAACGGTCGACCACAATGAAATCCCAATGAGGCTTCAAATGGTTCCGTACTTCACTGACTTGACAGTTTATGATATATCAAGAAATCAACGAGAGGATTTATATTTTTCAGGTGAACGTGACGGCACATAATTCGTGCATTCCTGGTAAAAACTGGAGGGGATTTCGCAGCAAAGCTCCAATTTTGGAGCTTCATTTTCTCCTGAAAGATTGCCCGTTCTTGTAATTTCGTTTCTCTTAAACATACGTCAATACTGAACGAAGCGTACCGCACTGTGAGCGCTTCAGACGCGTACATGGTAAATTCAGCCAAGACATCATAAATGAACCATATATAACGAAATTTTGCTTAAGAAAGCAATGCACAAGTATTCAGGTAATCTCCGCCTAGAAGGCTGATTCATGCAAAATATGTCTTCTTCATTTCTTTCTTATTTCCTATAGCTAGTAAGTGCGTGAGCGACTGATTTTGAGTGAAAATTCGCTCGAAATTCCGGCCCTCATTTAGGACAGCTTACGGTAGCTGCATTCGTTATTTTTATTTCGCCGTACTTTCCAGAGCAGCATGCCAATGAATAGCATGAACAATACTCGTGTACCGGCTGCTTCTGAAGCAAAAGAAAATTAAAATTAGATTTAAGGTACAGAGGCAGAGTCTAATATATGCAGACTGACGAAAAATCGACTGCTTCAATACTAGTATTCAGTAGCGTCAGAACAAAACAAAGAAAAGAAAAGGATAAAAAAAACTGCAAGAACATCCTGAAAAGCAAAGAAAAAAAAATCTTCATCTCGTCGCAGTGAGGTGGCTTTGTCTTCACGCAAAAATGAAGAAGTTTACGTATAGCAAAACGTTTCAAAAATCAAATCAAATATACTTGTGAACACACTGATGGCTATACTACGTTTATAGTTGGTCTTTTCCCAGGTATGCTATCGCGTGTCCTGTTTTAAATGTTTTACTCCACAACAACTACAGGCGCACAGACTCGCCAACTAACCTTCTAAACGCATCTAATCTAAAAATGCTGTCGGAAAGAGCAAAAGAAGCCCACCAAAAATTTTTGCTTAAGGTTCTTAACAACAGTTTCAGGATAAGCGCATCCAAATACGTTTCGTTTTCCGAATCTCGACTTACACGTCAAAAGCATGAAAATAAATTAACAGAATATTCATATAGCAATGGAACTTTTAAACGAATGAATAAATTTTAATAAAAGTCCGGCAGTTTCCTTCGGGCGAGAAACATTCATTTTTTCCACATGCCATTAGGGAATGGAATCCACTACACCCATCTGTCACAAACACAAAATCGTTCTCGGAATTCGCCAATAAAAATGAAAAGGTACACAGAACTAGTATTGTCCCAATCAGATGCCATACTGCCTACTCCTATCCCCCTTCAACACTTGTCGGTTGCCTCCCCTTGGCACAGGCAGGAACACATACAGGCTAATTCCTTCTTTTGTTTGTCTTAAACACTTTTCATGGAATGTGATATTATTGTTTGATTTCACAAATGGTGTTCAACCTTACACAGTTTCACTTCAGGGATGTAATAAATGTATGCAAGTTCATCGTATGTATTTATGTTAGCACTGTTTGTTGCTGTACTATATTACTGTTGTAGCGAAGCCTTGGAACTGACTAATGGGTGTCGCTCCCAGCGCCTCCTAGTGGGTCGTCCTCTTTGGCTTCTCCTGAAAGGACGCCGCTCGCGCTTCGAGCCCGTGCTTTTGCCTTCACTGTCAGCATTGCGCATTGTCGCTAAGAGCGGTCCAATAAACATCTTAACACTGTAAACTCTTCTTGTTTCTACATTCGTTTGCATAGTTGATTGTTCTGTAAACATTTCATATAATATACTGACTTTTTGTATTGTCCTACTGCTACGCTCTCAGCTGAGAGCAGCAGTATTGAAAATAAATAAATAAATAAATAAATAAATAAATAAATAAATAAATAAATAAATAAATAAATAAACTAAAATTTATTGCAATACGAAAGAAGGGGAAAAAGAGCGAATGCCGACGAACAAGAACGAGCAGCAAGTTGATCGATAAACGTTGCTCTCATGAAAGCGTCACATCAGAGGAGAAAAGAATAAAAAAATAGAGATGACAAGGAAATCCATTCGTGTATTGAATTGCGGTGGCAGTACATGTTACGTTAGCAAAGCGGCCTAGCTGGCGATGTATTTATTGTTGATTTTGCTAGCACACAGGGATCAATGATGTCGAGTTTGCTCTACATGTTGACTTTCCTATTTTATGCAGCGGAAGTGTCACCGTTTTATTCAGAAAACATTCGGCAGATCCCACGTACCGTGGGAGTCGATGTTTGCGAAGCATGCGGCGCGTAGGTGACTGGCGTAACGCTTTTTACTGAGCGACACGTTACAAATACACGCTAAAGATTTGTATAAATTTTTAACGCACACATATATATGTTGAACAGCCGCATATGTGTTATATAACCAGTTGTTCACGGTTGGGTAACGCTGCCAATGGCAAGGTCGGTATTACCAACACCAGAAGCGGAAAGCTGATATGTAGTGCTCATGCGTGTCCCGAGAAGGCACGCACGTTTCACGATCCCGTGTGCACGTTTGCAAGAAGTTATCGACAGTTCTTGAACAAGGGCATCATCACCGTGATCAGTGAGCACCAGCAGCTGGAAATGACTTGTTATAGGATCCGGTCGTGATCGTGGTGACGAGGGGTCCATGTCTAGTGAAGTATGTGGTATAGTAGAGCTGTTGGAATTCGTGGATGCCTCGGTCATTTCGTCAAAAAATTGTCTGTCGACAGAGCCGGCGACATGTCAGAACCTGAAGCCACTCTTCGCGTTGGTGAGGTATAGGCCGTCGAGGCTGGTAGACCTGGATAGCGCTACGTAGACCAACATCAGCAGATGGTGCTTGTCCTATTCCTAGACTACCTCGGCGTATGTGACCTACGTAGCCTAGTCTACAAAGCGGCTGTCAATCAATCTGTCATCATCCTCGGTCAGCATGAGGCCATCGCCCAGCCTCGTGAGAAATGAAGGGGACACTGCGTCGTTCTGGTGGACGAAGTGCACTTTACGGTGCGGTGATGTGGATAGCATTTGTAACTTTCGTTAATGTATTCCTCCGGGGTCGAACAGTGCTTCAATATACCTTGCTGAATCGTAGGAATAAAACGTAATGTTTATTAGACTGCTATAAAAGCGGAGCCAATACTGGAACTACAGGCGTTAATCATATCTAACGCCTGTATCGTAGGAGTACACATCGTAGGAGCATCATGTAGTGTTTATTGCTTTCTTGTAAAATTAGATAGCCAGCACCACAACCACAGTTGACGTTGCACCGACATTACGCCTGCGTAGGCTGTTTTTCCAAACCAGTTTATAGACCTGGCGTGGCTCAGTGGTAGAATACCTGATTGCCACGCAGAATACTTGGGTTCGATTCCTGCTGGGATCCTAATTTTCATTCTTTCAATTCGTTGAGTCAACGCTGCGTATGTTGGTTTTCCTTAACGCTCTAGCATTTAAGTTACCGATGTATGTTCTCGCCGTTCCTGGGTAGATATCACGTGTCAATCACCTGTGGCGCATACCCGTACACCGTGGCCCATGGTAAACGGGTATGTGCCACACGTGTCTAGTGGAAAGGGTTTGACGACGTACGCGACAGGATTTTAACGGTATTCATGTCATGACCCGGCAATCATATTCGTCAAAACCTCTTACCCTCCCATGCAAATTTTGGTCTACACCAAGTTAAGGAGGCGATCATGAGAGCACCTAGACGTAGGCGGCTAGATAGATAGATAGATAGATAGACACGTAGATAGAAACGCTCAAAGTGCGAGAGGTTCGCTAAGAAATGCTTCGCATTTAAAAGAGGAGAACGTAGAAGAACGTATACCTGTACCCAAAGTGTACGTACACTTTCGGTGCGAGATAAAATGTTTTAGAGCAGCTACAAATCAACAATTAGGAATTATTGATAGTTCCAATCACTTCTCTTTCTCCCACATTTTCTGTCGACATTGGTCTGGTGGACTGATGCCTGTTTCAAGCGAATAAACCATTCAACAAAAATTTGTGACTTGGAATTTGTACTTCTCTAGATAGCAGCACACGAGCGCAGCCTTAAAGGGCGAATACAAACAAAATTTTGATGCCGTGATACAGGAATAAAGAAAGTCCGCGTCGTCGAGCTCGACAACATGTCCACTAAAGCTACCGTGACAGTTTTTAGGTGCGAAGCAGCTTTTGATGAGCTTTTGCTCGGGGCTGTGTCCGTCATCGGTGGTGGCGTCCGCGCTCCACTGCACATGCGCCTACTTTCTCTCCCGCTCTCCTCCTTTACGCAGGTGTTCGGTCGCCTTCTCTCCTCTCCTCCCCCGCGCTGCAGCCGCGGCGCAGCCTCTCCTCCCACGTGATGCGGCTGCGCCGCAGCCAAATACAGCCTGTAACCTATTCTCTCCTATCCCTCCCCCATTTCATGTGTATATAAGCGCGCGCGCTCGGTCGGCTTCCGTCATTCTCGCTTCGCTCCCGTTCAGATGAGTTGTAACGTCAACGTCGGCGCCACTCGTTCACTCGGCGCTAACGGAAAGCAACGCACAAACACAACGTAATGATAACAGAAACACTAAATACAAACCTCATACACTAACGGAAACGCCGAGTGAACGTAACGGAAACTTGGTGTGCGCCCCCAATGCTGCTTCGCATCCTCTCATGGTTCCCTTGAGTGGGAGATGGTGTAATTTTTTTTAGTTATCCCGCATCTCAGCAACAGTGAAGGGATATCGCAGTTCCTTTTCTATTCGTGCTAGTTTCTACCACTGGTGTTTTCTTTATATTGCCATCTGTGCACAATATTTGTTTCCTTTCATTGCACAAGCTTTTACTGACCTGTTATTGTCGGGCACAGTAATACGAATTTCTCGTGAACATTACTGTATTGACGACACTTCCGACAATTCAATTCCTTCATACATGTCTTTCTCCAGAAATCGTTCGTTGCCTCGTAGGAGATACTCGGTTGCAGCGACTTATAAGCGTTCACGGTACGCGTCGCTCCTGGCCAATTGCCTACTCCTCATCGAAGCGCCAAGAGCATTGTCTAGAACACTGACAACGCTATTACATCCAGTTTATGTTAAGCAATAATCGTATGGCGATGACTGATAGGCTTGAGGGCCTCCTGCTCTCTAGGAAAAAAAAAGTCCTTCGACTCTTTTTTTTTTGTTAGTCCCGACTTGCCACTTCTATGACTTTCTTTAAACAGACGCCTGAATTCTCTTTTGTAGATCGTCATACCCCCGCCGCAGAGTCCTGAGAAGCAAAAAGAGATAGTTAACACGTATCTTCAAAGAGAGTCGTATACGTGGCAAGTCAGAACTCACCGAAAACAGTAACACATACTCTTTCTTTCCCCTAGATTGTACTTTTGCGAGCAGCAAAACGAACAAGCGAGTTTCAGAAGTTATGTGACTTTTGAAGAAATAGTGTTCGTTCGGAAATTTAAGGTTCTAATTAAAGCCTTTAAGGGCAGCCTACATGTCTATGATTAGCTTCCCTACCCGCCACGGTGGCCTATAGTGATTATGGTGCTGGACTGCTGCACCCGAAGGTCGCGTGATCAAGTCCCGGCTGCGGCGGCCGCATTTTCGATGGAGGCGGAAATACTTGAGACCCGTGTACTTAGATTTGGGTGCACGTTAAAGAACTCCAGGTGGTTGAAATTTCTGGAGCTGTCCACTACGGCGTCCTTCATAATCATATCGTGGTTTTGGGACGTTGAATTCCAGCGCTTATTATTATTACGATTATCCCCCCACAAGAAAAGGGCAAGGCGCATCCACGGTGTCGATTTCAGGCGTTGAACGCCGTTGCGCTCATACAAAAAGATGCAGCCCTATGGAACTTTGAATCAGCGTGAGCTACAGTGAAACCTCGGTGATACGAATCTCACGGGATCACCAAAAATATTCGTATCATCCAAAATTCGTATCACCAAAAAGCATGGAAAATTAGCATGCGACAAAAAAAGCTGGCCTACATTTTCATTTATTGTTTTTCAGGGCCGCAGCAATGTCAGGAAGAACCCTGAATGATTGTCAGTTACGTTTCTAGATGTCGGCAATCATACCAGCACTGGTAAATATACGGCCCGTACGCGCGTACTTAATTAATGAATCGGGTGTGTTGTGACCCGTGACAGCAGTAGCACCTTCCAAATTTTAGTATGCTTTTTTGCATGACACTGGAGTACTGCAGCGAAAGTAACAAAAGAAGCGCTTTGACGCAATAGATCAAGGCCACAATATCACAAAATCGCGGTCCTGTGTTATGATTTTGTCATTGCGGAGGTGTTGGGGATGTTTTTTGGGAGTTTTACTGCCATTCCCGCACAAGTGCGACCTCAACAGTCGCGCATGTTGACGTTGTGAGGCCTGACTCCTTCGCCAAGACCGTCCTCACCTTCTTTCGGTCCTCGTGCACCTTTCATAGGATGTCTGATGCACGAGGCAGGCACGTGTAAACACAGTACAACGAAGGCAGCCCGCGTCGACGCGTTAGAAAAAAAAAGCATAGGGCTAACATCCTCTGTAATCTAAGCGCGAAGGCACACGGAGGCACATAAGAGCCTCAAAGATTCGCGCATACAATCTTGGAGGCCGTGACACGTCTCTGAAGGTTTATTCTGACCGTAAGAAAAGTGTTTTTCTTACACCGTGATTCTGACGATTTGGCGGTGCGGCGCGCATGCCCACGCTTGCGTTCCCGCGCTCGCACGTGCTTGGCGCGTCTTCCGCGACAGCGCGGACAGCACCTGTTCGTACCTGGGTGGTAGCGTACGTATGTATCAAACGTCACTGGGTGAAAAGCGATTCGCAACAACCGTACTCCATTACACTGCAGGCCAATGGGCCTTGGCCGGGACCAACGAAAAATTCGTATCATCGCGAAATTCGTATGAGCTGTGATCGTATCACCGAGGTTTCACTGTATATGGATGCCGAGAACTGGAATGTCTTGGTTGGTGAGCCGCACTTAGAAAATGTGTAGCAAGGCTGCCAACAATGATCTATCCTATCCAAGACGCAGGCGCTTCAGGAACCTTCATTTTTGCATGTCATGTCTGCGGTTGACGTCCGGTCTCTCCCGACTAGTGATGCACGATTTCAGCGGGAATAAAAAGCAAGGCAACGGGTTAGAACGCTAAAGTGAAGATAGACAGGTTCTCGATGTGACTGTGGCAAATGAGCCGTGTTTAGTTTGCAGAAGCACGATCGTATGGCTCAACGCTGCACGGCCTGACAATGAAAGAGCGCCTGCGGCTGACGTGCGCTGCGTTCGCGATGGGGAAGACTCTGTGAATAGCAGTGCATGCCTTTATAACAGTCCGCTTCGTTAGTTTATTCCGGTTGCCACACTTTGTTTCTTACGTTTTATACAGTGTCACCTGTTCTGCAACATTGATGATTTATAGTATGCCTTAATAGTCATCACACAAGCCATAGCAACCCTTCGGGTAAATTAGGGATGTTAAATGTGATTTCTAATTCAAAAACAAAGGAACCTGACAGTCTTCAGAAAAAAAATAAATCTTTTTAACTGGCGTCAGTAGCAGCGATAGTATATCTAAGCGCTGTATTTGAACACCTCCACGGTGTTCTGAATACAGGGTGTTTTTTTAGACAATACAGATTTTAAAATAAAAATTCTATGACAGTAAGGCCCCAGTCGTTTTCGCACACGAGCTCTATGTCGAGGCGGAGATACTTTGCTGCAACTAAAAGGACACTGACGAGACCAATTAATAAAAAGCTTCTTAATTACCTTCTATATTACTGACTTGAGGGCAATTATTTATATTAGAAAGTTGGTATTAGAAAGTCACTTCCTTGTCACGAGTAGTTCCTGTCTGACGTAACAAAGAGGCCGCGTTTTCTTAAACTCGAAGAAAGTCACAAAAACGTCGAAAAAAAAAAAAAACCGAGAGGCAGAAGCAGAGACAGTAACACAGAGGTGGCTACTAAGAAATCACATTTAATTTCGAAAAAAGCGCCTCCTCCTAAGTCTGTACAGAATATGCGCAAAAGCACCCTACTAGACAACTGCTGCAATTTTATCCATGGAAATCACCACTGTTCGAGAAGATCGCACTCTTTCCTGGTCAAAAACACAGAAGGTGCGCTTACGCATTCTTCAGGCCCAAGTTTCCAAATATGGTACGCCTCAATGAATTCTCTTTCACGCTGCGTCTTAGCCTTACCTACAATTGATAAATTCCCAAACATGGGTGTACAACCGCACTGCTTACAGTGTAGCGGAGTGTTACTACCAGTGCCAGATGGTAAAATATTTGCATGCTCCCACAAACGAACTTTAATAGATCGACCAGATTGCCCAATGTATTGCTTATCACAACTAAGCGGAATGCTATACACCACACATGTGTCACACGGGCAGTTATTCTTGACATGTTTGATGTCGCATGCTTACGCAGCGTTGTCTGCGTGCGGGGCGCGATCAGCTTTGGTTGGGCCCTTAAAGTTCGATCATGAATATCTCAAATTACGCGCAACTTCCATGATCTATAAAAAATAGGCATGCCATAAATTCGCACGCACTACAACTTTCTAATCAAATAAATCAATCTAAGCGACTACGAAAGAAGCTAATGCGAGCCTTGCAACCTGTGTGATGCCTGAAAGTCATGGCTCGACTTGGAGCCTTCGTAGCAAAGCTTTCGTTGGAGCTAGTTTGTCATACAATATATACTATCACGGACATTTAGGCGCCAAAAATTAAACTTGAAATGAACGTGCTTGAAATGATACCATATTGAGGGAAACTTTGTTGTTGTATTCACGAAACTGCCGTGCTCTTCTAGAAAATTTTAAGGAAGCAAATGAAAACGTGCGCGAACGTGCTTTTTATACTGCTGCTCTTTTTCCCAATATAGGCTGCGCATTCAACGCGTGAGACTGCGACGCCACGGGGAGAAGGCCGTGAGGGATTATACGTAAGAGACAACCACGACATTAGAGTGGATTAAGGGAACTAATTAAGGAAATTATTTTTCCCCCAACTGGCGGTCCGCACACCATGGCTTGTTGTTCCTTTTACTTGCCACGCTCCCCTCCATCATCGCGGAAATAGAGCAAGGTTTGTTCACACGCCGTGCTATAGTCAAAGTAATTAGATTTTTCTTGGTGACGGCTACGCAACAACTGCACAATTGCGTCGCCAAGCGCCCATATCTTTTGATTGACTGACTGACTGACTGACTGACTGACTGATACCGACGGTTTATTGAATCGACCCGTGCCCTTAGCCGTTCCTATGCAACGCCCCCGCTGTGAGACAACCCTACATGTAGTAAGAAGGTTTGGTTATTCTTGACCAACTACCGGTTTTAACGCGCAACAAATATTTGATTATAATATTATTATTATCTTCACTGATAGTTTAGTGAAAGCCTTGTAAGTGCTGCTTGTTAAGTTTTAGCAGGCGGAAAAAAAGTCACAGTTTCGCCACAAGGGCGAAGCAATGAATGCGATAGCAAGAAATTAATGCTATACGAAGTGAGGCTCGCCAATGGATACTCTCAGTTTGAACAGCGCTCCTCTTGCAAAGGCGGCCGAAGCAGCGAAGGAAACTAGCGTGCTTCAAGTGTCGAGCTGTGACACTTGATAGTTCACGCTCATCTTCTGTTTGTTCGTTTAGCGGCGTCCCTTGAACTCGAGTGACTTTCGTACGCTCCGTAACATGAGCGGGGACATCACGGTGAAAGCGTGAAACATCCCTCTTCCCCTCAGCACGAGAAAACCGCGCGAGAAGACAGCGGAAGGGCAAGGTTCTCCCTGCGCAAATATAAGAAGAATCACCGACGACTTTTAAATGCGCCCGTCGCGCTCCTAGCGTCATCTCGCTGGTAATGAACAAACGCTTATAAGCGCCTGCCGTCTCTGAGTCCGTCCAGCGGTAAAGGGTGTGCCACTCGCTGCGGAGCAAGAGGTCCCTGGTTCGATTCCGCGCTTCGGAAGCATTTTTCTGAATTGTTTTTCTTTGGGGCTTTTATATATATACACATACTTATACATATACGGTGCATGACGGCGGCGACGGTGACGGCGGCGGCAAAATTAAGCCGAGACTGTCCATATAATTGCTATCGCTATAGAATAAAGGAGCAAGCAGTGGGCTAACAGCAGAATGGCGCCGCAATAAAATGACGTCGTCGATTACCGCTGAAAACTCCGGAGTAACTTTTAATGCAGGCCGTTCAAGTACTGGCGGCCGCCGCTTCTCTTCTCCAGTTATGTGCGGCCACCATTTCGCACAAAATTTCGTTTACAGCTCGTATTTTTTGTTGATGATGAAACGTCGGAATTGAACAATTGAAAGCCGACCGGCAGCGTGCGAAAAAGTGAAACAGAAAGATAGCGCTTACTTGTGAAACAATGAGGATCTCTGTCTTGACTTCCTGAAAAAAAAAAGGAAACACGTTCGCGTAAAGGTGATACTCGCTGCATCTGCCGATAAATATTCAAGCTGCAAAACAAACAAACAGCGGAACGCAATGAACCTGAAAGAGGTTGCTGAGAAAGATGTGTTACCGAGCCGGCATTGACAAATGGCGTGATACTGTTGAGGGGGTTTCACCTCCCGCGTTTTGCCGAGTTCTCGAGAGACGCACATCCTGTTCCCTGATCAACAAAGCTGGAACAACAAAAGCAATGGCGACTCGATAAAATATGAGCAGAGAAGAGAGAGAAAAAAAAGTGTTGTTCAAAGGCTTTCTCTGAGTAAAAAGGAGTTTCACGTCGCCGTGGATTTGAGACATCGCAATAGCTTCATGGCACAGTAGAGAACCCTTATGTTGGCTTTTTGTGAAATGCTGGATATAGCACTTTTTTGTGGTACCTTAGTGATACTGACATGCCATGCGCTATCGAGCGTAAGTGCTTCCACACCAGACGGGTTTGCTCAATTTTGAACGGTCTTTTGTGATCCCAGTCGCGCAATATTGTGTTTAGAAAAAAAATAGCTGACGATTTAGAGTACCATGCACCCTACCCGTAAAGGCATCATAAGAATGCTCGCAAATAGCCTAAGATAGGGACGCTTTCACAGGTCGCCTGATGCATTTCTTAAATTATTTTGATCTTCTGCAACGTGTTTTATTCTGCGCGTATGGAGATCTTCACGCCTTTCTGGCAAAAATTTCCTTCTTTTATTTCGACTACCGCATGGCGGCGCCCATTCAGCACTTTTTGAGACTATCGATACAAAGACCCAACATGGTCTGCTTTTGCAGTGTGTGCATGCAAGTCACCCACTTTACGTCCTGTCACCCCGCGGGCGGTGTCAGCTGCCGCAGCTGCACATGGCAGGTGCTTGTTCAAGTAGCAACATCGACAGCCTGCGCGAATGGCGAACAGGTCTATTGTTAAAAAAAGGTGTTTACGATTTTCTCCAACAAAGGAGGCGTGGGTTCAAGCTTACAAATTAAGGAAAAGAAAATGTGCGCGTTACTGGTTCTGAATGAGACTTGTTTTTCACACGGGTGCAAGTCTAAATGAAGGAACAGTTAAGCCTTGCGAATGCTTTGTTTTTAGGTCTTCTGCGCTCACGTGCATTGACTAAAGCATAAATTTACGAGAGGCATAGTGTAATATCGGGGCGCAATTTTTCAGCACTGTAAGTCACTGATCCACCTTTAATTAAACACAAGTAACCAAGACTATATGATCTTTTTTTTTTTCTCGCATTACTTTTTATGGTTGAGTAACCGTTTCTTTCTGAACTCATCAAAGTGTGACGTTCTGGAATCTCATTGAAAATACCCGACATGACTGAGAAAGGATGAACGACTGCAGATGATATTTACGGCATGTCGGTTTTTTTTTTTTTTTTTGACAGTAGCTTTTACAACTTTAAAGGGACACTAAAGAGAAACAATGAATTGGTTTAGATTGATAAAGTGTGCTCGAAGAACTCCTGTGCAGTTTATTTCACCACCATAGGTTTATTATTAGAGGAGAAAACCAAGTTCAAAGTTTCATTTTTAAATTTCACGCCGAATTTTGTAATTCGTGACGTAAAAGACTTCAAAGAGCATTTAACGTATTTTGGCGCCACTGGCTCGACGAAATTTCCACAAACTCGTTATGTCAAGTCTCTGGCCCCCTCAGAGGACAATGTACTTCGATTTAACCGATTAGGAACTACGTAGGCCCAAGCAGGCGCCTATGTGACGTCACGGCAAATGGTGCGGAAATTCCAAGGTGGCGTCGCCACCTGTATTTTCTTTTTGCGCGTTTTCTCGCTTATTAAGCGTCTTCGCGCAGAAAGCGTGGTGTTTTTGGTATCGTGGAAGACTACTTTACTAATGCGATAAAAATCGTTTTGCTCTTTAGTGTCCCTTTAAAGGGGTTAAAGTGGTACGCGCCGCGGTGTTCTAGTGGCTGTGGTGCTTGGCAGCTGACCCGAAGGTCGCGGGGTCGAATCCTCGCTGCGGCGGCCGCACTTCGGTGTAGCCAGAATGCTAGAGGCCCGTGTGCTTAGATTTAGGTGCTCGTTAAAGAACCCCAAGTTGTCGAAATTTCCGAACCCTCCAGTAGAGCGTCTCTCATAATCATATGGCGGTTTTGGGACGTAAAATTCCAAGAATTATTATATTATTAAAGGGGCGAGTTGGACGTTTAGGCACATCTTTCCAAATTACTGCACGGCTAAAAATAGACAAAGACGACAAGGAAGAGCGCTCAACTTCCAACAACATTTACTTGGAATTTGCGCATATTTATACGCTGTCCGGTTCAATGCATCATTGTCAGCGCGTGCGTACAAACGCCAATTATTTATCGGACAGCGTTAAGGAGGCAACGCTTACGCAACCCTCCCCGAGATTAAGAATTCGCTCAGCTTCAGCTCTTTCTCGCGTCACGTGTATTCTGTTTTTCTGAACATTCTGTTTTTCTTAATTACGGAAGTGTGCTCCAGGTCGGGCGAGCCATACTGGCACTTTAGACAATGGCTAGCTAAATATCCTTCAAAGCTTCCCTGGCCAGCCACTGCATAAAGTGTCAGGAAGAAACGTTCCGCAAAAGATAAAATAATGTACGCATTTCACTTGTAGCGGTGCATACAGACCAGCTTGAAGCGAGCGAATAGAAATGAGCAAGGAGACACGAGCGAAAAGTTACATTTTTTTTTTACCAAGCACTGGGCGTCAAAAATACCGAGGCATTCGCACAACTTCTTAGCAGTACCTGATAATCTGTGCACAGCTTCAAGGCGATCACCTTTATAATAAAGAACGAAGTAAGAGCAAGAAAAACTTGACTGTTTGTCGCAGACCCAATTTTCATGTACAGCCGTCAGCACGCCTAACTGGTAGCGAAAATTCCATAGAAGCCCATGTGTCTGGTAGTTGGCGGTTCGTTGCCACCGTCACCATCTACGTATCGCGGGGACATCTAACAGCAAGCAAGAAATAAAAAAAATATATGACGTCATAACCGGAAGCGGTAACGACGTCGCGCATTTGCACTACATGGCGCGAAATTGATTTTTTTTAATTGCTGACCATTTACATGCTTCTGATAACTAGGTGATTTTATTGCGTCTTTATGGCTAGTCAGTTGCGTGTGCGAGAGAAAAGGAAGGTCAACAAGAAAGATTGAGGAAGCAAGCTTGTTTTACTAGCCAAATATTGTACTTGCAATATACACCAAAATACTTTGCAGACGAAGAAATTATGACGCAAAGGCTCAAGAGCACAACAGCACAATAGTTCGAGAACTCACGTTGTCCAATTGAGGAAAACCACTGAAGCGAGACAGCAGCCTTGAAAGTATTGCTTTAACAACTTTACGGTACATCGTTTCTTCGCTTAGCGTGCCGCATTCACCGTCCCGAAAGGCGAGGGCACGCCGGCCGTGCGCCAGAGAAAGTAGTCTGCAGTCACAGGAGCGGTTATCTACACATTCTGTGAACTAGTTCAGCTTCTCTGAAGTGTCACGCCAGTAAATAACACATAAGCAAATAAAGAAGTTACGGAAAATACGCACGAAACGAAACCACTACGCAAAGGTGAGCGATGCCTCGTTGACGCGACAATGCCCCGAACACGAGCCCACATATATAGCAGACTGCCTGCATATGCCCCCCCATTTATGGCGCTCGACAAAAAAAAAAAAAAACTGAGGCAATCAACTATTTAGCCAAGTGTCAGATAAACCGCAAAGTTTAATTGTAGTTTAGTTTGGCATATATAAAATGAAGAGTGTTGGAAAAAGAATTTCGTTGGGTTTTTGCTTTTCGTTATTTGTTTCCTCCTCACCTAGTCGCGCTTCAATTGCACGGCGTGCTTTGATGTCTGTGGCAATAGTTTTCCGACCACTTTTTGATCCAAGTTTCGCGACCGATATCATTTGACGTTGCGCTTAACTCGAACGCTCCGCCGCGTGTCCTCGACCCGCTTCGACTGACGCCAGCGCCGCCAGCGTAGGACAGAGCATGCTTGCTGCAGCTAACGATAGATAGAGCACGGGTCGATTTCACTAGTAAATTTCGCATTTAAATTTAGCATGGCCCGTATTCTCAAAAGGCGACAATCGCAAAAGTATCGCCTTTGGTGCGCGCTGATTGGCTATTGAGCAAACCGGAAAAGTTAGGGCGCCATCTGGTAATTCCGCCGACGTCAATTTTGCGTCATGGTGCTCGACGGTGCTCTCGAGATATTTGCAATAAACGAAGGCACCGTTTAACCGTCGGTTCGTGGCGAAGTGTAGCATTTCAGTGACGTAGGCGATAGCTTCTAGTATTCAATCCTCGGTGGATACACGCAGCATTTTTTACGCTGAAGCTATCATCGAGCAATGCCTTGGGGTGTTATCAGCACTCGTTCCTTGCCAGCGCGTGTTTTTTCGTTGTTTGAACGTTCCAGGAACATGAACCGTGCGTTGCTCGCATGGTTTATCGCGAGCCGGCAACATGTTGAGATCTTGAGACGATGTCGCTGCGGCGGACCGCTATAGCTGAACTCTCCGAGTACGCCGTGTTAAACTCTCAACGAAAATACGTTTCACGCAAAATTGCATTCTTTAAATATTATACTGTGCATTAAATAATCGAACAAAAAACGGTGAAAGCACTTTCAACACGTCTTATATTTCAAGTAGCCACAGTCAAGCCGGCACTGCGTAGAAGCAGCAGCACACGCTCGAAAACGCCGCACTCGGGTTGCTCTGCGCGTGCGCTCACTCCTGTGTTGTGAGACATTCGTACTACCAACGGCCAGTTGCAACAATGACGTCACAGGCAAGTGTTTTTTTTACTTATTGAACGCATCAAATTCTACGTCACCAAACGCGATACTATCGCCTTTTGCGATCGTTTGAGAATACGGGCCCATGCTGACGGCTGTACACCCGCTACACCGTGAATAACCCGTAGCAATAAAGCAAAGCGGAAAGCAAGTACAGAAGCCCAGAATAAGGTTTGCTCTCTTGGCAAGCGACGCGGCACCGGGTTTAGGGGCATACATCTTGTTTTAGTGATGCGTGCAAATGTGGAATGTGTAGTGGTGGAGACGCTGTTTCGTGTTTTATTATTGTTATTATTATTATTTTGTTATTGTTCTGAATCCTCACGCACCTGAGACGACGTATTATGCAGCGACGAAGCTGTGCACGGCTCCAGCATCTGTGGTATTCCCTCAAAATCCCCGGATTAAGAAGGGTGTACGCCGACGTTGACAAACACTGTCTTGCACAGGGATATACACTTTACCGAGAAAAGCGGGTTCGCATCAATGCGGATGCATGACTCTGCCGGGGATTCTAATCCCTTGGGAGCGGTGAGGAAATTCGGTGCGCACGCAAAGAAACTTCATCGGGGAAAACAGGTATTGTGTTCGCAGCACGGCGCGTTGAATAGACTGCTAGCGAGGCTAAGAGTGTACAGGGATGCCAGTGGCGGTAGAGTTTAACTAAGAGTTGTGCGCTCTGTACCCACTTGGAGGGTTATGTGGGTCATGAAATAGTGTTGAACGGAGATAAACGTACAGTGACGCACGTTTATATTGGTGAAGATAGTGGATGGGCTAAATGTGTATGTGGCTACTCTAACCGACGAAGGGGAATATATTAAATATGGCAAGAAATGAAGACGAGGTGAGGAAGGAAGTCTAATAGTTGGCATTTGATGGTATACATAACGTGAGCTTAGACGAGTTGCAAAAGCTATAAGGCAGCTTACCTGCACAACGAAAATTCACGCACCATGGCGGTGTCTCCCGTCCTAGCTAGAATTGTTACGTGCAGTGTAGCGAGGGCGGGAGGTACCACCATTGTTCGTGAATGCATAATGAGAGGTGGGGAGACGTCCCGGTAGCCCGGCCATCACCAAACACGGAAATGCTACATTGCCCGTAACAATTTTAGCGAGGACGGGAGTCACCGCCTTGGTTCGTGGATTTTTGTTGTGCAGGTAAGTTACCTTGGAGCTTTTACGACTCGACTATTGCGCGTCGAAAATAATTTTGTTAGGAACATGCAGCTGAATACTATCTCCTTCAAAACAACACGACGATTACTGTTGCCCTCTTCCATTTCAAGAATTTCCCTGTTTTTACCAGCAGGAAGTGAAGTTACACTAGCAAAGGATGTGAGAGCGTTAGCTTAGGATGAAAAGTTTCGTCTAGTATAGCGCGGGGAAGTGGCAGGTCTAAACCATGCATAAGCAATTCGTATTACCGAGTTTCTCAGACTCGGAATTTCAGGCAACGATGCTGAAGCACGGGTTACTGAAACCAGCAGCTCTAAAACCAGTGACCCGCAAAATAAATTGCAACCGGGGAACAACGGGGTCAGAGCAGATGCGATTATTAACGAGCAGCGAAGCTACGCAGCCTACATGACGAATTGGCCCGTACAGACGTACCCCATCCCGCCGTCGCCGTCATGTCCCGCACATATATATATATATATATATATATATATATATATATATATATATATATATATATATATATATATATATATATATATATATCATTTTCTTTCCATCGCTCGCTGCGTCGTCCTCAATTTAAGTTGAACCTTCTTTGTAAGTCTCCAGGTTTCTGCTCCGTAGGTAAGTACCGGTAAGATGCAGCTGTTATATACCTTCCTCTTGAGGGATAGTGGTAGACTACCATTCATGATTTGATAATGCTTGCCGAATGAGCCCCATCCCATCCTTATTCTTCTAGTTATTTCACTCTCATGGTTCGGCTCCGCGGTGGCAAACGCGTGAGGGGGAGACAAAAAATTAGGTGGGTAGATAAGATTAAGAAATTTGTAGGTATAACGTGGCAGCAGAAAGCACAGGACCGGGTTGATTGGCGGGACATGGGAGAGGCCTTTGCCCTGCAGTGGGCGTAGACAGGCCGATGATGATGTTATATATATAATATATATATAATATATATATATATATATATATATATATATATATATATATATATATATATATATATATATATATACATATATAATATATATATATATATATATATATATATATATATATATATATATATATATATATATATAAGCCACTAATCAAATATTATTCTAAGAAAAATATCCGAAGCGCGTGACCGGGGATTCGAACCTGCGACCGCTTGCTCCGCAGCACCTTGCGAGACAATTCCGCCACGCTGTGTACATCCCCCAGCATACGAACGGTGAGCTACTTATAGACACCATTTACCGCTGGCTGTAAATCTAGAGTCACTGTATATGCTCCATACGGGAGCAGAGTTGCACATAGGTCCGCCATGTTCAACTGCTGCGCAGTGAAGCCACTCGCCGCGCGCGCAGGAGAGAAATACGGCGCGATGTTCTGGCGCGGGCGACATGCCTCAGATTTATTCGCACGCGCTGAGCAAGATTACGCTTTTGCAGTCTTGCTGGCGTATACGGCTATAGGGAAGCCAAGGTAAAGTTTGGGAGCGACGCTCGCGCGGCTAAGCTATGCCTTACTGAGGGCAGGCGTTGCCGGCGAAGGCGGTTTGCCGCCGGACTTGCCAGCGGTGGCGGCAAGGACACGTGCGCGCAAGCGCTCCTCATTCGGCCCAGAGCACTGCTAGTCAGCAATAGTTACATTGTGACGCTCCACAGATGCAATCCGAGAGCTCTGCGCGTGCGCGGAAGCGAGGGCGGCAGTGTTGTGGCTGTGGATGCCCCCAGAACCCTATAGGTTCTTGAGCATCGCGTGCGCGTGCAAAACGACGCGTACAACAGCAACCTTTCAATATAGCTAGGTGGGCTAGTTGGTCCTGCGTCGTTTATTTGCGCTCAAAGTTTATTACTTAAGCAACTTTACAGCGGTCCGCCGATCCCGGGGGCAGTACTGGACGTAGAGCAGTGGCTCATACGCACAAAAAATGTGAATTAAGTGAACCAAGTGAGAATTAAAGTGAATCGAAGGCCCATTAAGTGTACTAAAGATGACGGAGTTAAATAAATGTGATTAATCGATTGAAATGCTAAATTGATTCGAAGGTTTCCTAAGTGAACCGAATGTATAGTGCATTTAGTGAAGCTGCATTTGGCTGGACTCTGAGCAAAAGTGCGTCCGTTGATCGATTCGCTTGTTCAAAGAATATTACAGCGGAGGCCGATCCTCCGCCACAGCTTTCTCATACGTGCTACAATCGAACAGATCAAAAGTTCGCTTGCTACCTTGCAACAAAAAATGGTGCGATTATTTTCCGCATGCTCACGACCTTTTCTCGCCTGGCCAGAAAGCACGAACTATTTGTCCGTTTGAAGCTTCACGCACGTATGGTCGATAATCAGGTGGGTGCATTTTGGCCGCCTAAGCTAGCTGATCAGTGACTGTCGCCAGAAGACCATTACGCGTAAGGTCACGCTGGCGACCACTGACAAAGTGACGCTTGTCATTAACTACCATCCGCAGCTGCTTCACTGTTTGGAAAAAAGCAATTACGATGGAACTGACGGAAATAAGTCGGCGCGGGAGCCGCTCCGTCGTGTCCGTAAAGTTGGCTTCGCCGCAGCGATATTGAACATTTGACGTCATTTTGCACCACGTGACGGCGCTCGCCTTATAGCGGCGCGAGCGGCGCAAGGAAAAAAGTACGTGCAACTCTGCTACCTGCGGTAGTATATGCAGGGACCATAGTATTCCTGCGAAAGGAGTGAGCTGCTAGCTAGAAGAGCCAAAGTAGGGGCTAGTTGAAGTAGCAACTGGGACACTTGTTAGTTCGCGCTCGTCCTGTGTATACCCGTGCGTTCTTTTCATGCGTCCTGTTTTGTGTTTGAGCAGCGCACTGGAAGTGTCGATCTGTGAGAGCTGTTCGTGTTCGCCCTGTGTGTGTTCTTTTCATGCGTCCTTTGTGCTTGAGCAGTGCGCAGCAAGTTTCGAGCTGCTTGCCATTCTTCGTGTGACATTCCAATTTGTTGCTATCGCATTCATCGCTTCGCGCTTGCGGCGAAATTGTGGCATTTTTATGCCTGCGCTTAATGTTAGCTGTCACTTACTACGTACCTCGCCATAAGTTGCGTAATCCCAGCATTTACTGCATGAATTCAGTTAGTATTTCTAACGCTATTGCACGTATTGTAACACAGCGAGATGCTTTGGGTTACGTGCTTGACACCTTCAGATCGTGTATTCGCTCTTTGTCTAATTTCTGTACTTAATTTGTTTTTTTTTCTGGTACACTCTTGTGCCACTGTTTTCGTTGGTTTCATGCTTCCTTTGTCTCTGATATTTAGTAACATATGTGTGCCCTCACTAAGGCCCAGAGCTATTTATGGACACTTTCACAAATTACTGAATGAATGAATGAATGAATGAATGAATGAATGAATGAATGAATGAATGAATGAATGAATGAAAACTCCGATAAGCCTGTATACAAAAAGAAACGACGCTAGATGTTGCTCGCTCATCTTTCCGTTCACTGCTGCAAAAAAGTGTTGAGGATTTGACCTTAACCTCGCATTGATAGGCGCTCTCCCTCCCTTTATTTCGTTCAAGACGTACACGTGTCGCATTAAGAGTGTTTTACACTCTGGGAACGAATTACGGACCGTTCCATCGTCGGAGTGGCCACGTGCATCTTCATCACACGGAGCCAGAAATAAAGTGGCGCCAGTGCAGGAGTGAAGCCGCGCAGTAACGCTCTTTCTCATTTCTTCTATGATTTTGCTTTTATGTCAACGTCCTCCGGACTCTCGCAGACACGTGCGCCTTCGTCCACTGAACACATGGTCCTTTAATCAAACTTTCTTGTATTTCGTGTTTGTTGGACAGCGTTTTGTAGTATTTCCCCCCAGATTTTCTGCTTATAAATGACGAATTAGCATGAGTGACTGGCGAAGCATAAGAACTTTGAAGGTGTTCTAGCGGATAGGGACATGGTGTTAAGCCGTATTCACCTTCTTTATGGTTCTCCTGTGACTTTCTTTACCGGCGAGAGGTATCGGCGAGAGGAACACCAATAACCTGGTTCTGTGCTGCTGCTGCTTCGTAAGTTGCGAGTGCAATAAGGCGGTTTCTTGGAACACAATAATTCTTGCATGATATATTTTCTTCTGTTATGGCCACTATTGCTCGTATTGTACGACCTTTCGGGGTATTTACTGCCTGCTTATTATGCTTTCATTTTCTGATATTGGCTTTTGCTGCGGGACAATGTATCCTGTGCTGCTAATGTTTTATTGCGTGGAAAAATTCGTTAACCGGAATTGGGAGCCTCAGCTTCGTGCATGAGTTGTAATGTGAAACGGTTCTCTTTTAGGATGAGACTGGAATGGAGAAAGTAATATTCAGAGAGCGTAGCCCTTTAACAGAACATAGCTGACATGGAAGCGGAAACAGGTGTCGTTTGTGTTCGCCCCTATTTTTTAATCCGTCGTTTGCAAAGGTTCGAAATGCTGAAGAAGATAGAACACCACCAACTTGCCCAGTCCAACACATCATAAGGAAAGAAAAGTGGGCAGCCAGTTCAAGCAGAAAGCGAAACGACAGTACTAGTAATTAACGATTATTTAAGTTTTTTTATGAAATACGGAACCTCGGCAAATATGATATTGGTTCTGAAAGTTTCTACATATACGAATGCACCTACTATATGAGCTTTACGAAACACATGTAGCTGCAAAGAGTTTCTACCTCACAATTATGTATTTCTGCTCACAAACCTAAGTTTCCCGGCCTTAAATACTAGCAACAAGGACGTACAAGTTCTTATAAAACAAAGCAACTGCGAACGAAAATAAAGCTAAATGTCAATAGCATTTAAATCCGCTTAGAACTATATTCGTTCGGCAACCGACGTCTCAGGTGCCGCTTTTCCAGCGACTCACCGAAAAATGGTGTTCATAATCGTTATTGCTTAGGGCCTACGCATTTTCCTCTGAAGAGCTTCGTAACTATAGAAATAAAGTAAACTCATTTGAATTAAAAAAAAAAGATCATGTAGAAAATACGTGATCTTTCCGACGACGGTGTAAAAAAAAATCCGGCAGATCCCACGCACTGTGGAAATCAATGTAATGCGAAGCAGCCAGCAAAGAGCTGTATACATCGCTTTGTTTATTTTTGAGCCAAATGAAATCATTCATGCCATGGCATCTAGTTCACCATATATCGCATGTTTGCCATGCACGCGTGCATGCTCAATGTGGTATATACCATGTCAATGAAACGTATATTCTGGTATATACACTGCATGACAGGTCATTTATGTTCATCACACACTCCTGTCATGCCATACCAATTTTGGTATATATTCAGTTATCTAAACGGCCGGAAGCGCACCATAACAGTGTCATGTAAATCATACCGTACATGACATGCATAACATAATTCGCATGTTAGGACCTGTCATTTATGTTCGTCATACAGTCACATCGCACAATACCAATTTTGCTGTATATCAAACGAGCGAAATGGCCGCGAGTCCACCATGAACGTGGCGTGTAAATTATGCCATCCATGACATGCATGTCATGGTTTTCATGTTACCATCTGTCATTTATGTTCGTCATACATTCGCGTCACGCAATGCCAATTTTGGTGTATATCAAGCCAGCGAAACCGCCGCGATCGGGCAATGAGTGTGGCATGTAAATCATGCCGTAAATGATATGCATATCATAATTTTCAAGTTACCACCTGTCATATATGTTTGTCATACCGTCACGTTGCGCAATACCAATTTTGGTGTATATCAATCGAGCGAAACGGCCGCGAGCGCATCATGAGCGTGGCATGTAAATCATGTCGCACATGACTTCCCTGTCACGATTTTCATGTTACAACCTCTCATTTACGTTCGTCATACAGGCGCGTCGCGCAATACCAATTTTGGCGTATATCAAGCTAGTGAAACGTCCGCGAATGCACCATGAGCGTGGCGTGTAAATCATGACATGCATGTCATGGTTTTCATGCTACCACCTGTTATTCATGTTCTTTATACAGTCACATCGCGCAATACCAATTTTGGTGCATATCAATCTAGCGAAACGGGCGCGAGCGCACCATGAGCGTGCCATGTAAATCATGTCGTACATGACAGGCATGTCATGATTTTCATGTTACCACCTCTAATGTACGTGCGTCATACAGTCGCGTCGTGCAACACCAATTTTGGTGTATATCAAGCCGGCGAAACAGCCGCGAATGGACCATGAGCATGGCATGTAAATCATGACATGCATGTAATGGTTTTCATGTTACCACCTGTTATTCATGTTCTTGATACAGACACAACGCGCAATACCAATTTTTGTGCATATCAATCTAGCGAAACGGCCGCGAGCGCACCATAAGCGTGACATGTAAATAATGTCGTACATGACACGCATATCATGATTTTCATGTTACCACCTCTAATTTACGTTCGTCATACAGTCGCGTCATGCAATACCAATTTTGGTGAATATCAAGCCAGCGAAACGGCCGCGAATGCACCATGAGCACGGCATGTAGATCATGACATACATGACATGCATGTCATGGTTTTCATGTTACCACCTGTTATTCATGTTCTTCATACAGTCACATCGCGCAATACCAATTTTGGTGTATATCAACCGAGCGAAACGGCCGCGAGTGCGTCATGGGCGTGGCATGCAAGTTATGTCATGCACGACACGCGTGTCATGATTTTCATGTTACCACCTCTAATTTACGTTCGTCATACAGTCGCGTCGTGCAATACCAATCTTGGTGTATATCAAGCCAGCGAAACGGCCGCGATTGCGTCATGAGCGTGGCATGTAAATCGTGACGTGCATGACACGCGTGTCATGATTTTCATGTTACCACTTGTTATTCATGTTCTTCATAAAGTCACATCGCGCAATACCAATTTTGGTGTATATCAACCGAGCGAAACGGCCGCGAGTGCGTCATGAGCGTGGCATGCAAATTATGTCATGCATGACACGCGTGTCATAATTTTCATGTTACCACCTCTAATTAACGTTCGTCATACAGTCGCGTCGCGCAATACCAATTTTGGTGTATATCAAGCCAGCGAAACGGCCGCGAATGCACCATGAGCGTGGCATGTAAATCATGACATACATATCATGGTTTTCATGTTACCACCTGTTATTCATGTTCTTCATATAGTCACATCGCGCAACACCACTTTTGGTGTATATCAACCTAGCGAAACGGCCGCGAGTGCGTCATGAGCGTGGCATGTAAATCCTGACGTGCATGACACGCGTGTCATGATTTTCATGTTACGACGAGTCAGTTATGTTCGTCATGTTGAAATGTCTCATCATACCAGTTTTGTTATATATGAAATTAACGGAATGGCCGCAAGAGCCCCAAGGCTGTGGAATGTAAATCATGCTGTTCATGACATGCATCTCATGATTTTCATGTTATGACCTGTCATTTATGTTCGTAATACGGTCATGTTATTCCATACCAAATTTGGTATGCATCCAATTAACGAAACGGCCAGGAGAGCACAAAGTCGTAGGCGGCTAGATAGATAGATAGATAGATAGATAGATAGATAGATAGATAGATAGATAGATAGATAGATAGATAGATAGATAGATAGATAGATAGATAGATAGATAGATAGATAGATAGATAGATAGATAGATACGCTCAAACTCGCAGAAGTTCGCTAAGGAATGCTTCGCATTTAAAAGGTGAATCAAGGTGGTTGCTTGGGCTGGTTGGTACAACTTACTTGACAAGGGAACTATTTGAAAAGTGCAGCATTTTTGAAGGAGAGGATATTGAAGCATCTCGCGCGCTAAAAAGGTTTTCCTTGTCGTGTAAGAAGGCGAAATTTTGGTGTTATCATGCATGACTGAAACCACACCGATAGATTAAACTATTTATACGTTATGCATTATATCTACGCTAACGCCTTTTAAACGTGACTCGACGAAAACGTAGAGAATATTTGCCTGCCGCGTGCGAGCTGCAATAGCAACTAATTTTGAATTGAAAATGCTGTGACATCCCTGGAAATATTTATACTCTCAGAACTTCGTCGGGACGAGCCATCTACCCTTGCATTCGAACAAGTAGCAACGCAAATGCAAGTGACAAGAATCGCTGGTAGAAGGGAATGCATTGGCAATACATGATGAGCGATGGAATGCATAGCAAGCAAACGAAAAAAGTATAGAAGGAAGGAATCTTATAGTTTATAACATAAAAAAAAATAGAAAGTGCAGACAAAAATGCTAGAGAGAGAGAGAGAGAAAGAGAAGCGCCATCAATAAAATAAGGCAGGGAAGAAACGATGCTATGTAGCCGTCGGATATCATAAGAGCTGACAGGCGTCCGTGTTCACCGGCAGTGCCGAGATTCGCAAATAAAGATGAGATATTGTTCTCCCGTGTTTCCATTGCGTTGTCGGCACCCGCTCACTGGCACGCTTGGCTGTTCGAAGGAAGCTCAAAGACAAGATTGTTCACAATAACCTAATACGAGCGAGCATTTACGCGAGCGTGCAAGAAAACCGGCGGTATAAGAGAGATACCACACGTCGTGTTGGCTTGCGCGCGCACGAATGGATTGAACGCGACTGACCACAACCAGAACGACGGGAGGAGTACATATAACGCGGGGAAGATGCACTGCCCATGTTTTCTTCGGCGGCCAAGGAAAAAGAGAAGAAAGGGGGAGGTGTGATTCCTCAACGTGTCAGGGACTATTTCGGGGGAAGGCGCAACCAACCCTGAGATGGGAGTAAGGAAAGCTCGGCTTGCACAAGGGCTGTGCAATCTTTGATTTGGGATGGAGATAGATAATGAAGTATAGAGAATGAAATAAAGAGAGTGAAAGATAGAGGGAAGATTGCTAGGGAAAGATGTCTCTCTTGATGGACGTGTGTGAAATCACTGTGCTATTACTAGTTGCAGCGAAGAGTAATTGCAAATGATGATTAGTCACAGCCGGTCGGGTACTTGGCGGTAAGAGAGAAAGAGTGAGCTTACTTCAGCGCAGTCGCATTTCTACACGCCTTGTTGTGGCTCTAGCAGCTACCGAGACGTCGTGAGGGTGAATTATCGAGCGTATAGAGAAACCAGAGAAGTGGGTGCCACGGTTGGGCGATTTTTGTTCTTTGTGGCAGCAACTCACACCACCTGACGAGTATAGCCAGCTCGTTCCTGGCGCAAGTGGAGCTCCTGTTTGCGAAAGGATGACACTCTTCACGTATGTGACGGTGAGGGTGATGAGGAGAGTGACAGATGTGGGGGTGATGAGGGGGAAAGGAGGACAGGAGAGAGTAAAACATACCATAGAAAAAAGTAGAAAGAGAGGAACACAGAGAACGAAAGGTAGAAAGTAAAATACGACGAGAAAGAGAGATAATCAAAGAAAGAGAGAGAAAGATATATATAGAGCGAGAGAAAGAAATAGAAAGAGGAAGTGCGAAATATACAGATAGAGAGAGATAATGGAAGATAGAGAAAGAAAGACAGAAAGACCGAGAAAGAGAAAGAAGTAGAGAGAGATAAAGAGATAGAGAGGTAAGGTGAGGAGGAGCGGAAGGCCACCAGCTCCACTAGCGCGGAGCTGCCCTACTATTTGCTTAGTTTTTGTTTTTCGTCGACAGAACAACGAATTCGCTTCCCTGAATGCTTGTATCGGTGAAATAATGAACGTCGCTGCTCTGCCTATACGCTATCTTCGAACTTCACGGGCGCTGTACATCGTGCATGTTTTGCAGGCGTTACAGGATTCTTACCGAGAGTTTGGAATTGTCTGGCCTTCGACAAACCGTATTTGCAATTCAGCGGAATATAAAAATAAAATACAGTGTGAACAAAGACGAAAGTGCAGATTACACGGAATAGCTAACTTCTGATCCTTCAGCATATGTTTGTTCCTTTCAAAGTTCTTCTTTGTTAGCGCTCTCTTAAAGGGAAATGCGCCACAATGCACGGATGGACGTCACCTGAGCGTAGAGAGAAGCCACAGATAACGGAAGCATCGTGCTAGGCTGCGTTGTGCGAACCTGCTACTCTAGTCGCACAATTCGAGCGTAATAATAATAATTGTTGGGGTTTAACGCCCCACAACGACGATATAATTATGAGGGACGCCGTAGTGGTTCCGGAAATTTCGACACCTGGGGTTCCTAAGCGTGCGCATAAATCTAAGTACACGGGCTTCTAGCATTTTCGCCTCCATTGAAAATGCGGCCGCCACGGCCGGGATTCGATCCCGCGACCTTCGGGTCAGCAGTCGAGTGCCATAACTACCAGGCACCGTGGCGGGCCTCAAAACTGATATCCCTCGCATATGGACCTGCATATGGAATCTAGAGCTT
>NW_023614418.1:0-40001 GCF_013339695.2 Rhipicephalus sanguineus
GATAAATACACATGCTGACTCTTTTTGAAAAAGGAACGCGTAAAAAAAATCGTATGTGAGGCAAATTGGAAACCGAAACTGAACGTTGCCACAAGACGGCGCAGAAAACGCGCGGTTGTTTATGAAGCACAGAGCTTTATGGGGATACAATAGGTACGAGGTGCTTCGAGGTCTGTGGAAGGGTGTGATGGTCCCGGGGCTTACATTTGGGAACTAAGTGGTGTGCATGAAGTGAGAGGTACAATCAGGAATGGATGTAAATCAAAGGACGGTGGGCCGCCTCGCGTTGGGCGCTCACGGGAAGACGACAAATGAGGCTGTAAAGGGAGATATGGGATGGACAGGCTTTGAAGTGCGGGAAGCTCAGAGCAAAATGAGATTCGAAGAGAGGCTGAGGAAAATGAAGAAGAGTAGATGGGCAGAGAAGGTTTTCAGGTATTTGTATAGAAAAAGCGTTGACACGCAGTGGAGAAAAAGAACTAGGAGGCTCACCAGTAAATATACGGCTGGCAGTGCGGGCGATATGGCAACAAGGAGCATTAAGCGGAAGGTCAGAGAGGCGGAGAGGACTTATTGGTTGACAGCGATGGAAAAGAAGCCGGCTCTGAGTAACTACCGAAAGGGAAAAAACGAAATAAGGAGGGAAAGGTTTTATGATAATTCAAGGGGAAGCGCTTTACTGTTTGAAGCAAGGTCGGGCTGCCTTAGAACGCGAAGTTATAAAGCGAGATTCAGTAACGAAGAAGAACATTGTACATGCTGCGGGGGAACTAAGGAAACGATGGAACATGTACTGATTGAATGTGGCGATATTCACCCAGGTATACTTGTGGGCACGAGTCTACAGGAAGCCTTGGGTTTTAGGGACAACAATGGAAAGCTGAACACGTCCGCGATAGAAATAAGTAAGAGACGGTTAGAGTATTGGTGGCAGAAAGGTAGAGATAAAGTAAAAAATTAATAATGGGGAAAAATAAGGTCATTCTGCCTTAAGAGGCAGGGAGATGGACAGTGAATTTATATTTTTTTGGGATAATAACATAGATTTAATCAATGTGGATAAGGTATTAGGCCAACATAAAACAAGGAAGGGTTTTTTTTTTTTTTCTTCGAGCCTGGTGGCAGACATGTCACCGCCCCGTTATAAAGGGGACGCTCATAGCATCCATCCATCCATCCATCCATGTTAAATAGCGGTTGTGTTTATTGTGTTTATTTTGTGTCCATGCGGTGTTCGAACGCGCCACTTTCATTCTTGCGTACTCGCTCGAGAAGTCCCATGTGGCGTCATTCAAACGACAACATGTTTTTGAAGTTCCGGAGATTCGCATGCGTCGCTGAACAAAATCGCGAAGGTGTCATTGGAGGCGTCAGTGACGAGTGCGGTCATGACAGCCACGCGGTGTGCATGAACCGTCGAGTAGCTAAACTTCCTAGGTGACGTACGGCCTTTGTTTTCTTTGTCACGATTCTAAACATACTGAGGCATGTTACTTATTTCTGTCAGAAACGGTGTGCGCATCGTTAGGTTAAGGTGCACTATTCCTTATTTCGAGCGCCGATATATCGTGTGCGGGTAGTCTTGAAAATGCGGTATGTCATTCAACTGTAGGAAAGTATGTAATGAGGGGGGGGGGGAATGCACTGTTGCAGTACTTACGTATGAAGCTAACTTAGAGATGGTGGAATGTTATTTGCATAGTGGCCGTAGCGCTAAATATACACGCGGACAAACTGACACCCTCATAGTGCCGGTGGGGCGTGTGCCTTTGCGCTGCAACCAGCACCCAGCATTGCTTACACTTGTTGGCTTTATTTCTGGAGTAACGATTACGTTTCTGTGTTTGCGTGATCCCGGTCGAACCTCAGCGCTTTGTCGCTCCCCGGTTGTTTTTTTGACCGTGTGCCGTCCTAGCGTTGGAGCCATTATCCAAGACACGCAATGCCAGCCAGCCTATTTTCCAGTTTTGCGAAGTATAATTTTAACTCGAGAACCATAATTATGTTACGTGCCGGAGATGCCTGTTAAAAACAGTGATAACTTACAAAGCACCCAACATTGGCGTATACTTGTCAGCCTTACAACAGCCCAGTCAGTGCCTTATTTAATAATTAAGCGATTTTTTGTGAAAGCTAAACTTTCAGCAGGGCTTCTTTATATGCCTTTTAATTTCTCACTATTTGTACTTCCAACAATGACTTAGCTGTCTGGACACACCCTTCAGCTGGCTGATGGAAAATAATCATATCAAGTGAGCAGTTAATACAAAAACATGTTTGCACCTTCGCAGATGTATTCTTTCTTACCTGCTAGGCTATTTCCACTTATGCAGCTCATTTTAACCCTGAACCGGTTTCGACAGTTCTTTACAAACGCATTGCGGCATTCATGCAAGTCGTTCAGATCAATAACAGATTAAGTGCCATGCATAACATGCGTAAATTGTTATAAGGCTTCAAACATGTGCATTGCAACAGATTGCACTGTACAGCTGAAGCGAGTTTTCAGCCGCCCAGGTTTTGGAAAAATTTTTTTTTTTCCCCTCCATGGATGTGGCATTCGAGACATCGCATCTGCGACTGATCTGGTTTTCATCATTTAGTGGCCGGGTATGCGGAGGCACGCCGAGATCGAGAAAATGGCGGAGCATGCCTTCCACAGTCTGGGGAGTGTTGGCTGAGAATCACGGAAGATGCAGGTTAGCCATGACCACTCAGTCAGGAAGTTGAAAACAAAAAACGCATTGCTTTGGAAGAAGGTAGCCTTTAGTTGCGAATAGTTGCCATCAAACAATGGTGCTTTCCTTAATTGTTTGAATAATTTGCACTAGTTTTAGTCAAACCACCTACATATATAACTTAAAAAGGAATTGTACCAGGGACTCCTTGATGCATTTTTCTTTGTTTCTCGCATGTCAACAAGGACTGAAGTTAGGGGCCATGAAGACAGCTGGCCTATGTACAGAGATATTCCTTCACTGTCTTCAATGTTTACTTCTTGTCTTTCCTGCAAGAACAGTATGCAAAGGACATGTGCGGCAAAGGTTAAGCACAAACCGGCACTGTCCAATGTGCATTTTGCTATGCCGCTCATGGTGAAGAAGTTGCATGGCATTTCATGTTGTTGATACTCTGTGCATAATTCTTTGAACATCAAGAAAACGGATGCCCACACAAATCTTGGCCATCCTGAGGAAAACACGCTTTCTCAGGATGTACAATTCTTCTTTGAAGATCTGCTTCAGTATGACAGCACACCTACAGATGCACTCAGTTGATCAGTTGTAGCAGTGTCCAGAGAGAGAAAGGTTGAGTGAAAGACAGGGAGGTTGACCAGAAAAATATTATCTGGTTTGCTACACTGCACTGAGGATGGGCAAAGGGGGGACGGAAAGGTAAGGGGAAAATGAGAGAAAGGGCTAAAAATTGGTTGTATGAAGCAAAATCGGGTATAGAGATTTGGGCATGTTAGTCCACTGAAAATGTAAAGAGAAGAATGGACTTTTTGGCAGTGTATAAATTTGTTATCAGCCTAAAGGAATTATGCATGTCTTTACAAAGCATTAGTTCATGCTAGGTAATTGGTAATGCATACTCTTGACTTTGCAAGTCTATTCCATAGTGCAGCTGTTCGTGCAACTTTAGTTTAGCAAAAAAAAATGGTAGGTGATTTACCACAACTTTGTAGTGTTTCCATTTGGCCTTGTCATCCTTTGTCTTTCAGTTTTTGTGTGAGGCTCTCAGATCAGCAGCATGTCAAAACTATCATTGACCAACTGACTCCATTTATTTTCTTTATATTCTGACACTAACCATGGAACAATTGTTTCGTAAGTGCTCCGAAATGTGCCACATTCTCTTTCGCCATTAAACACGGCACCATATTAACTTGATGTATCAAGTTCCTTGGTTATGCCGTTCATAATTTGTAGGGTTCAGTGCGTTCATGTTTTAACAGCGAAGCTGTTCTAGATCGGACTAAAATGTCACGACCCAAAACTATCATCATCATGAACTGACACACACTCTCTTTGTCCTCTTCTTCATCTTCTGCTTCGCTCCAAGAACGCGTGCGCCGATTTATCCAGCATACATGGCAATGGGCGTCGGCAGGGTGGGTGCAAAAAGGGCACTTGCCCCCACCCAAGCTCCACCAGCACTATACCCCTTCCCCAGCTGCGACACAACACTTGTTTGCAACCCCCAAGACAATATCTTTGGAATCCCATGTGCCTGTTCACTCGTGTACGTACAAGGCGGACTGCATTCCTGCCGGCAGTGCACCTATGTGACTAAGGACAGGAGAAACATAAAAAGACACCTTCGCATTCACACAGGCGAGTGCCCATTCCAGTGCCACCTGTATTCAGCTGCATTCACTTAGAGCAACAATCTCACAGAGCACATTCGCATCGCATATGCTGCTGCATTGCACCGCTGCAAAAGTTCAATTCCATATGTTCCTCCAAATTCAGTTCCTCACATTTGTATTTCCCTATGTATAGACTTTCAAAAAATAGTTAAAATGAAAGTAGTTACTGAAAATGTGCTCACTTTATCACGGTACTAAAAATGTAATTGATTCCTTAAGGAACTTTGAAGTCCAGTTTATGCCAAGGGGAAAAGTACCGGTGTACTGTGTTTTTTGGGCTGGCTTTAACAGCGGATTGTCTTCTGTTGCAGATGTGTCCATACCTTCTATGGTGGTGCGAAGATAGATGCTTTGGATATTGCCAGAAATTCATTACACCAGCCTCCTAGAAATTGTTCACCATTTTATGCTTATGTTGCAGCTTAATGTGCTGTGAACATGACAATGTGATGGTGATGTGACCATGTCTATAAAATGCTGCTAAGGATTGAACTATACTGAAACGAATGAAGTTGAGTATTCAGTTTCAGCAGTGTTAGTCAATTGAAATTAGCAAGAATGTACTGCATTTCATTGCAATGTATATGTTTCAATGATTGCTGTAAAGAAATTGTGCCTGTCGTACAAAGCACTGGTTCAAGAGAGGTATTTATTAACACACATCTTTACACATCTGTATGCGAGGGATTACGCTGTTTTCAGTATAAGTTACCGCAACACTTGGTAGTGGCAATTTAATTTTACACTGCAATATGTTTATAAGAATCGTAATATAAGGGTGCAACGGCACTCTGGTATTTCTTCATTACTCATTTCGCTCTCTAAAACATCTCTGTATGTGTCTGTGTAGTGCTCAACAAACTCTAAATAATATGGAATAAATTTCATTTATTTTTTCGCAGTGCCATTTACTGAGTTCGCTTAAATGTTTTTGTATTCTCTTCTATCATCAAATATTGCACCACTCTTAGTTTGAACATTCGTTTTTTCCTTTACCTTTCCTCTTAGGTGATACTTAAAATGCAGTTAGTGCATTGAGTTGAGTCCATTGTTTTGTAATATATCGAATGTACTTTGACCATTCTGGCATGTCAAGACGGCTTTATAAGTGTGGATCATTGTATTGTGGTAGTCTTCATTCAGTATAATTAGTTATACATTGTGATATTGTGATTAAGTGGAATATCTACTCGTGTATGTGGTTGTGTAAGTGTCTGAAACATTATATGGTGAATAGATTACTTTGTATTCTATGGTATCATTATGCTTTCATTCATGCAGGATAGAGACATTAATGGGAAATGTGTAAACTGTGCTAGTACGCATAGAGAAATAATTTTTTGTGCAATCCACGTAAATGTGCCTGTTTCTGAGCACCAAAAACTCGGATGCCATTCTATCCCTTGTAAATGTTTTATGTTCCTTTTTTTATATCTTCCAGCTTGTTTCATATTAACTTCATTTGGTTATATATTATTTCATATGCTTCATTTGTTAAATTATGAGGTGGTTCTATTGCTGTGTGGCATTTTATTGATACTTCTATGGGAAAAATGAAAGAACAACACATACTTCACTGGGCTGGTGCCTAATCTATTATAATATTAGGAAGAAATTTGGCCATTTAGGTATAGTACCAGAATTACATCTAAGTCACTTCCCTGTGCATTCACTAGAGATTTTTGCATGTATTAGGCGGAGTATTTACGTACAGAGAGATGGGAACTTTTTTAAAACGTGTTGTGTCATTGTGTGGTCACTACTACAGTAACATGTGGTTTTCCTAGGGAAAGGGAATCGTGTACTTCATATACCAGTGCAGTAACCTTTCTTCATTGCCTGATGCTTTAGTCCAGTTGCAGACAATGTGTGTTACTTGGTTTCTATTGCCTTTGTGTTCTCCCTGTGGCTTTGCAGGTTCCTTGTCTTTGGCATCCCATGAGCAGTACTATTCACTCATGTCTACACAAGGTGGACTACATTCCTGTCGTCAGTGCACCTATGTGACCAGGGACAAGTCACACATGCAAACACACCTTTGCAAACACACGGGCGAGCGTCCCTTCCAGTGCCACCCGTGTTCAGCTGCATTCTCTCAGAACTCTGATCTTACAGGGCACATTCGAACCCACACAGGAGAGCGTCCCTTCTCCTGTGACCGCTGCAGTGCGTCGTTCTCACTGAAAAGGGCCCTCATGGCACACATGCGCATCCACATAGGAAACCGTCCCTTTTCTTGTAACCACTGCAATGCGTCATTTTCGGAAGGCGCACCTCATTAGCCACTTGCGCACCCACACAGGAGAGCGTCCGTTTTCCTGTGACCACTGCAATGCATCCTTTTCACAGAAACACCACCTCTTGTACCTTGTGTTCTACCGTCATGCAAAAAAGAAGCCATAAAAAGAGAGTTGTCTACAGGCTTTCTTTAAAGAGGAGTAGGTGTGCCAGTGAAGGGACAGCTTGTTGATTAGAGGTGACAGTGGAAGAGTAGATTGAGGTTATGAAAGTAACTTAGTTTGGCAACTCATAAGTGGTAATGGCATGAATTCGTTGGAGGAAAGGAGAGTGGTGGAAGAGAGTGCAAAGGAGAGGCCACCTTTTAGTGATATGAATACACAACCGTGTGCCACTTGGGGGTAATAGTCACTCCGTCACAAAAGCTGGTGAAGGGCCATAGGCACTGGAAATCAAATGCTGTGCCTCCCAATGTGGGTAGAAAAAAAGAACTCCCTGCCAGTAGCGTTCGATACCAGGATTTTTTAGTTATGTGCCCGATAATCTACATATTGAGCTATGGCAGCAATACTTTTGTTGTTTGGCCACCTTTGTTTCAGGCCCGTGTACTTGGAATTAGGTGCACCCAGGTGGTCAAAATTTCTGGAGCCCTCCACTGTGGCTTCCCTCACAATCATATCGTGGTTTTGGGACGTTAAACCCCAGATATTAATATTATAGAATGGCCTTCTAATTAATTATGCTCAGTTTAGGAGAGCTACTGCGAATCCCTATTTAACTTGCTAACACAGAAGTGTAGTTTTCAGTGGCTAACAATTTTGTAATTTCTTCGAAAAAATGTGGAGGCATCATAGTATAAGAAAACAGGCTCCAAAATCGGATATACAATATGATATTTCCTACATATATTTAATTTATTCATGCACCGAGTAGCCCAGCAATGGAATGTATTTAATGGCGCAATGTATGCGATGTCTCTCCGAATTTTCGAATAGCTGTACACTATTATTTTAAGGGAATGATTTTGCTTCATTTCCATTAGCAAATGTTAGCAGAGATAAAATGTTGGGAAGCTGTTAAATAGTTCACTTGTGCATTTTCAGACACTTTCATTTAATACCAGTGCAACAGTTTTTGGCACGCATAAATCCTAACTGCACTTTTTCACGCAGGTGCAGCGGGTGCATTTCCATCTCCTTGAACCCCATTCAGACAGTTTAAAGGGACCGACAACTGATTTTTCTCGACCCAGTTTTTTACGGCGTGACAGGAAGCTCATCCTTCGTAGCGTTTGTAGCTGCAGTGGTTTATCCGAAAAGCACGTAGTTATTTTATAAGCAGTATTTTTCGATCTGAAAGGCTCCAAACACGCATGGAGGCTTGCTCCAGCAACGCTGAGAATCGATAGCGATGCCGCTAGCCCTTGGGAAAGCTGTCGTTGTTCTCCTTTCGCAGGAGTTACTGTAACTGTGCTTAACCACCTTTATTTTGAGCTTTCCAACCATTTTTGAAAATAGCAAGCTGTTACAATGAGATGTGTGGCTTTATACACCTTCCCTGTATTTGTACAGCGTTGTGTGCGCCTGCGCCTGTGTCATGGATGGCTTGTCCCGGCGTCGTTACTCTCTCGATACACGAGCCAAGCCAAGTAATCGAAAACGTAACTGTGCATATAAAGAGCCGCACCGAGTAGCAGCGCGCGTCATTACTGAGACGAAGTGTAGGTAGCAAAACTATGTCGCTCCAAAATATTAGCGACCTGGAAACTGCGTGCACGGTTGCATGAGCACGCTGAAAAGTTGGTCAAGACGCGCTGACGAGCATGGGATCATTACGTCACGCGAAGGCAGCACCACTTTAATGCATGCTACTAACGCAGGCCTATATGTACATTATTATGGAGTAATGGTTTTTAATATAAAGAAACGAACAATATTTCAATAATAACAAAAAAATCGTCGACCACGTACAGCAATCAACGGTCACGTGGCCGTCTTCATCGGATGATTCATGTTTTTGCCGCCAGAGGCACCACAGGTCATTTTTCGCGACTTTCAATTAAGAAATAAAAATATAAATCCATCTCTCACGAAAAAAACAGGGTTGGTTTGAGTAAGTGCAACGGACAATCTTTACATTAGTGGAGTCAACTCATTTCATATTCTGGGCAATTGTCGGTCCCTTTAACAGCTTCAACCTCCGCCTGTGCATTGCCACAGACCGTCCACACTCTGCCTGCTCAGTTTCAGTAAAAGCTGTAGTCAAGATTAATGTGCAAACCATATCCAGACTTTCTAAAGCCTGCATGGCACATCCTGCTGGGAAAGTATGCTGCCATGTCCATTCCTACCACAGTGTACCAACAAGCAGTGGCCACTGTTGAGGCCATGTTCATTTTCACGATCCCCTCTTACAGTTCTGGCAACATTACAGCACTTAATTGTGTGTTGTCATAGAGAGCATATCAATGGGTAGTTCGAGGGAGCATACAATATTTTCTCTTTGAACTGCATTATGAAACCTCTCTCGTGCAAGCACCATGGGACATCTTTCAATCAGTGTATCTCTGCCAAGATTCGGGTTGTTGTGTATAAAGCCATGTGGAACTTACCTGGCATATCATAAACTTTCTGTATTCCATACTGTATTTATTTCCCTGCTTGCTTGTTTATTGATTCCCACATATATTCTTTACGTTTGCTTCATCGCTCATCAGTTTTACTGGACTATGCTCTGATCTATCAGTATGCCTTGTTTGTGCCTGCAATGCATATCAGTTGTTTCCAAGACTAGAGCATTACCTAAAACTCTAATTGTGCCTTCATTCCTGATGCAACCAGACATCACAAACACAGTGCCCTGCAGAGTCTTCTAGCTCATCATTTGACATAATGAGCTTCTTTTAAACTACACTTTCTTTTTTCCTGGTTCATGCCATCTCTCATCATTGTTGCTGTTATCAGTGCTGTGTGGAACAACTGGGTATCTGGCCAAATTGTTACCACCACACTGACACCCTATTTGTTCAGAAAATCAATGTGCAAGAAGTATTTTTATATGCGCACCTTTTCCACTTTGAATACTTGTCATAGGATACAGTGTTGTTTCTTTATTAGCTTGCCTTCAGTTGCTTATAATATAATATTTAAGGTTGCTTTGAAAATGAGAACTTGTGTTGTTTTAACATGCTGGATGTGGTCAAGTGTACTTCTGTTTCTCAGTGTCATTCAACGTTCCATCTATTCTTGCCAATTCCACTGGCATGTGAGCAAAGTGTGAAATCGCGTTTTTTTATGTTATGCTGTGCAAAGGTGTTGCAATTATTCTATGGGGCTGTAGGTACTGTACAAAGATTCAAATACAGTGTTTCTCTGTATTGGATATTACTTCACATTTGTTAGCTTCATTCCTTGAACTGGACATTTTACATATTTCACTTTTCTAGAATTCATTTCATTTAGCATCTATTTATTTATGTACTTATTCACATCACTTGTTGCTTGTTTTTTAATTGCCACATATTCACACTCATGTTCTGCTCATTAGCTTCATCACTGAACAGTTTTATTGGGCTGTGTGTGTTAAAGTATCTGTGTACCTTGTTTGTGTCTTCACTCCTAATGCAACCACACGTGGCACACACTGTGCTCTGCATAATCTTCTAGTTTGTGGTTTGGCATAATGAGCTTCTACTAAAATACACTTTCACTTTCCTTAGTTCAGAGTTTTTGTCATTGTTCTCTCTCATTAAGCATAACTTGACAGTTGCCTCAATGGAACAGAATTATTCCCGAGTCATTGACGCACTAGCATTCATTTTGTTCTCATGAGTGCTGAGCAGAATGTGCAAAAAATATTGAAATATATACACTTTCCACTTATAATAGTCTTTAAGATGGACACTGTTTCCGTTGTTGATTAGCCTCCCTTGAGTTGCTTTAAGTCGTAGGTATTTAGGGTTGCTATGAAGTATTTTATCGTTTTAGATATATAGTCTAGTGTGCTGCTGCTTCACAATGCAATTTAACATTGCAATTATGCTCACCAGTTCCACTGGCATGCCAGCAAAGGATGATATTGCATTCTTTTATGTTATGATATTGAGGTATGATGCAATCATTTCATTTCAGCAAACATGTTTTATGTGATGCGAAACAAACATGCGCTAAGAAACGGTCACATGAAACGGGAGGCACACTGGACAGGCGCTCAACTTTCAACTGAGGTTTATTGGAAAACAAAAATTTATTACGGCAATCGGCAAGGGCTATAACACTTGTGATGCATCCACACAATAACAAGTGTCAAGACATCACCATAAACACCACATCATGGCCACGCATTAATGAGACTCAGCTGCCTGGCACCCAAAGCGATAGAAATCTTCCGGGATTATCGCACCAACTGACTCTTGAATTAAACATGCTTTGAGTGACACAGACCCAAATTCACTGTAGTCGAAACATCGATAACCACAAAAAGAAGCACGTGGCACCAAGGCCAAACAAGCCATCAAAGAAAACAGCCTACTGACGTAGAAAACAAACAAACCCCCCAGCCAAGAAAATTGGGCCACATCATCTGTAAAGGCACTGAACGAAACACAAATGACACACTAACCAAGAAGCCATGTAAGTAAATAAACAATTATAGGACAACTCAAAATAAACCAAAAACAAAGCTTGACCACCAAAGCACCACGTCAGTAAACAGAAATAACCAACAACAAGCCATTAACAGTGCTTAAACACGAGATGGTTGTGTACTTCATTTACAAGTGCAGCAACTTTTCTTCATTGCCTGGTGCTGTAGTTCACTTGCAGATAATGTGTGTCACCTGGTTTTCATTGCCTTTCTGTTCTCCCTGTGGCTTTGCAGGTTCCGTGTCTTCGGCGTCCCATGAGCAGTACCATTTACTGGTGTCTACAAAAGGTGGACTGCATTCCTGTCGTCAGTGCAGCTATGTGACCAAGGACAAGAAAGACATGAAACGACACCTTTGCAAACATACGGGCGAGCGTCCCTTCCAGTGCCACTTGTGTCCAGCTGCATTCTCTCAGAAAGCTAATCTTACGCAGCACATTCGCACGCACACAGGAGAGCGTCCTTTCTCCTGTGACCAATGTAGTGCATCTTTTTCACAGAAGCAGCACCTCGTGCAACACAAGCGCACCCACACTGGAGAGCGTCCCTTTTCCTGTGACCGCTGCTGTGCATCTTTTTCGCGTAAAACTAACCTCGTGCAACACATGTGCACCCACACAGGAGAGCGACCCTTTTCCTGTGACTGCTGCAGTGCATCTTTTTCGTGTAAAACTAACCTTGTGCAACACATGCGCACCCACACAGGAGAGCGACCCTTTTCTTGTGACCACTGCAATGCATCCTTTTCGCTGAAAGGCAACCTCATGAAGCACATGTATCGTCGTCATTCAAAGAAGCATCGCTAAAGGGCAGGAGTATTCATTGTTACAGAGGCAAGGAACATTGATTGATAAATTAAATACTTGTGTTTGAATGTAACATCCAAAGTGTATGAAACAGACTTTTAGTGCCTCAGCAATTTAGTTTGTTACTGCATATTGCTTAGAGAGAAATATGTCATTGTTAATCATACTCTCTTAAGTGCCTTTGGGCGACCTAATAGCCTTGATGACAAAAGCTTGATTTGTCTTTAATGCGCATTGACTGAAATGTGTTCATGGTTTTAATCTTCTTGAAGTTACACATTACATATGTAATTTATAAGGAAAACAGGGACAGTTGTGTAATTGATCATAGGTAAAAAACAGCATAAACAAAACGAAACACAAGGAATGGCAATATTGCGTGCACTTAGGGTGTATACAATAAACAAGCAGCACGAGTCCGCAATGCTCACTTCAAGATGTCTTTTGCAAAATTTAAAAAATGAATCCTAGAATGAAATTTATTGCAAATGTCTGATTGTTTTGGTTGTGGACATGTCGCAGCATAACAAAAGTGTGGGTGCGGAGTGGGGCTCACAATTATAGTGTTAAAAGTTTGGATGCGGTTTGAAGGGAATTTCAATCTCTGCGTGATCCTTTCTTCGCTAAAGCAGTGCTAAAGGATATTCCTTTAATAATGAACTAATGGCCATATTGATAACATGTGCTGACACCAACGTTACAGTCGCATTGGTGTCAGCGACATGTAGCGGTCTACCCTTGCTTTTAAGGTAGTTAGAACTGGGAACGGGCATGGCCAGTGGTGTCTCCATGGGGGATGTACTTGGTGTTAACCCCCCCCTCCCCTCAAGCCTACTTGAATGATTACATTTTGCATGTGTATGTATACATGCATGCATACAAACACACGAGCTACATAAGCAGGAGCAACCCCCTTAAAAAATTTACCCAACTCTGGGCATGGCATTACTTGCCCCGCAGTGACACTGGCCAACCAGTGACACTGTTCAAATATTGACAGGACCAACACTTTTAACTGACGTTATGTGCGATGTTCTTGCCCTGGTCACGGCCTTCAGCTGTTAAGGTGCAATTAGACTCGCGTTAGGGTAGATTCCCTCATTGCACAAAAACTTCCTTGGGTTTTTATAGAAGTGTCCACTGCTCTTGTGGCAGTGCATTTGACCACCCTTTGTCTTGCATTGCTGTTTTAATAGCAGCGCTGTCTAAGCTTTTTGTTCTGCCATTTCGCGAGACCAGCCGCATAAAGCGAGTATGTGCCAAGCAGCTCCTAGCATAGCATAGAATAGCAGGGGAGGTGAGAGAGTAAAACATAGCGTAATCATGTACAGTATTGCATAGCAAGGGGTGGGAAAGAGGATAATGTCGAAAGAGGTGAGGAGACAAAGATGCAGAGAAAAGGTAAAGAAGCATAAAAGAAAGAAGATGAAGAAAGACGAAAGAAAACTATCTCCGCTAGCCAGGTGGTGGCACTTGCTTGCCAACTCCTTTGTTTACTCAGATTGTACAGATGTAGAACTGGCTTTAATTTCTTTTTTCTTTTTTTTCATTTTTTGTCTTTTGTATGCTTGCCAACATTCACATTTTTCACACTCGATGCCATGTTTGAGCATCAGTCTTTTGGATGATTAGAACAAATTGAACAAAAATATAATAATTAAACAATACCTCTATACGTCAGCCGGGAGACCTTTAAGGAGTCCATTGCAGTTCCTTCTTTTCTTAGCAGTAGTTTTTCCCTGCACGTCTTCAGCTTGGAAATGAATCACAAATTCCTACAAGCACTCTGTTGTTCGTGCATCATTGTGACAAGCCCACCGAGGCATTGGAAGGCTAATAAAGGCCAAGCAACTCATTAGGAAGCAGTATTTTGGCATATTTTGTAGCTTGATATGTCATTCCCATGCTACAGCATGCGTTTTATGCACAAATATAGATCACTTGTTCTGGATCGACACCTCTGGCTTAATATTCATGGAACTGCACGGAATGTTCACTTGCTGCACGACGTAATGATCTGTCCTAACATTTTTCGTCATCCTTGCTCAAAACGCCCTTGGTTGCGCAACTTCCATTGTCGCTGTCGGCAGATGAGTGTGGGAGAAATTTAAACTAGGGATGGTTGAATAGTAAATCAGAGGTTCAAAGCGAATAGTGCATTGGTAGAATATTTTCGTATCGAATAATTTGAATAGTAAATATCACATTGTAAAGAACACTGAGCATTTTTGTCATGACCAAACTAACTTGCGCTATATTTTTAAGAATGAACTGGGCACGTTTGAATGTCCCTTTTTTGGATTAAAGTGGAAGCAACTTTGAATAGTAGCAAGATTTGAAAAGCAGTAGGGCGCAAGTTCTAAGCATTGAAATATGTTTCGTTTTAAAATTTACTATAACTAGCACATATAGGTCCGTATGACAAGCTTTTAAACTTAAAAAAAAGAAACGTATATAATTGAGGTGATGGTATACGTACATTTAACCGTAAAGTGCGGCTTTGGGGCAATGCGGATTTTCCTTGGGTAGGTGGTTTCACGAAGTAGCATCGGCACGTTACGGTGAAACCACGTTTACAGGGGGCTGCGGTAAGATATGTCTATTCGATCATTTCGAATAAATTAAATTTATGCCGAAGAGAGTTCGAATATTGTGATATTCGTTGAAATATTCCAAGCGCTCGAATATTCGCCCATGGCTAACTTTCAAGCAAATAACATACAGTTGAAGCTCGATCTAACGAAACCTTATTTTACGAAGTTCCTGATCTGACGAAATTTTCATTCCCCGGCAAATACCCACAAGGTTCGTTGTTGTAGTAGTAAACCAACGAGAATTATGGCATAACTTGATCGCCAAATCCGATTTGACGATCGGTTATTCCCTTCTAATTTTGACAGAGACGGTATTTCGTCGAGTGTGCGTGCCGATCGCTTAGGCCAGACTTGTACATGCTGCAGAAAATAAGTAAACAATTACAATTATTTCCCTTAAAATTTAATTGTTCAATCACAGTGGTCAATTACAGACTTAGAAAAGAAACTGAGCAATTACAGAAATGTAGTCGATTACTTTTGCACAGCGCCTCCTCCATTTTTCAGTGCCTGGGCGAACGCTCTCCTCGGGCCGTCGAGCGCGCGCTCCGCGTCCGCGCTCCGCTGTCGCGTGGTGGTGCTGTGCAAGTAGACTACGGGAAGCTGGCGCTGAACGGCCGCCCGTATCACGAAGCTCACGAATTCGTGTTTGCATCCGAGTTTAATTGCATTTGTGCTTCTTGCAGGCTCTTACAGGTACAGGGGCATGGAAAGAAACGCGAACATAGCGGCGCGCTGTTTTCATCACGCTCTAACCATGGTGGCAATGAAAAGATGCTAGATGGTCTTTTCTTGTGTCGTGGATGACGTCGTCTTTTCATCAATCATTCAGTCTATAACCACTTGAAAATAAATGCGAAACAGCAAAGGATGCAGATAACGCTTGTTCGCGTGTCTTTCTATCCCAGCTGTACGTATTACGCAGGCAGTCTGTCAGGCAGTGCTGCAGGTTCGATACTTGCACTCGAGGTTGACAGTATTCGCGTTTTATTTTCTATTTCAGGCTATTGCAACCGCCCCAATGCCTTAGTATGTCATACTGGTGTTCCACTCTGCAAATGTAACTGAAAGAAATCGATCACGATTGTATTTTTTTTATTTCCCTTTATTGATAAAGCAAAGACAATCGCACAGGGTCCCTTATGCATTCATCTAAGACGACTGAAAGGCAAAAGCCGTCTTCTTTTTCTTCTAGTCAATATATTGAACATTTCCTGCCTCCCTTCGAGATATTTCTGCGCCTAACGCAGTGATTCCACTCCTGCGCCAACTGCGCCAAAGTGCGCCAAATTGTATTTACTGCGCCATCCTGATAATATCGACGAAATTTGCGCCAAACTGCGCCAAAGTCTCGGGATTGGGGGCGTCTATCACCGGCAATCGCATCGCCGGCGCGTCAGAACATGTGCAGCTCGATCTTGGGGCTGCCAATAAAGTCGCAATCATGGACCAAGAATTATTCCGCTGAATAAATAGCGCTCGCGCGTGCGTTCCGAGTAAGCCACGATGCCATGCACGGTGCCTACGCAGCTTCTGTTCTGCAAGTCGGCTCGACAGCAAAACGCGCTCTCCGCAGAGGCTCGTGACGTCTAGGCCTATCGGTAGCGGGAAAGTGCGACGGCGATTCATCGGCGGACGTCGTCTGTTCCAGAAACGCTGCTGATAGCTCGTTTCAAGCGTCGCACGGCACGTAAGGAAAGCAATGTTCAGTAATAACTACATGAGTGCCGCTAAAATGTCTGTCACTTCTGTTTCCGGACATCGCGGAATGAAATCTGAGATCGCTCGCAGTAGATATATGGGACAATATCGAATTTTCCTTGCTTCGCGTTTATGGAAGAGCACGCGAACGGTGGAAACGCGTTGACACGTTTCCTCAGATATACTTTATCCATGGATCTTCATCCAGAACAGCTTTTTCGTAATTCCTTCCGCCAGCACGTCTGAGTTTGTAATCACTCTGCGGTAAATACCCCCTAAAAGGCCCTGCCCTTTCGAGCTCACGTGCTAGGGTTCCAATTCGAATTTTTTGCTTGCTTTTTTAAAAATGTCATCTCATTAGTAAAATCATATCTCCTGGTCGGAGCAGCCGCAAATGCGCAGCTGTCATAGCGGGCCCGTCGCTGACGGCCCACAGTGAAGCGGCTACGCCATGTTACACGTCCGCCCCTCGCTTTCGGGGGTCAATAGCTAACGGTTAAAAAACTAAGTTTCGCTTAAGAGCGAAGAAATGAATGCGATACCAAAAAAAATGTATTGTGAAACGAAGTAAGACTAGCAGCTAACTCTTTTGGATCCGATCTTGCGTAACTCAACAAAACGCTGGTTTAAGGGAATATGGCCCCTCCAGGAACCGAAGCGTTTTCTTGCTCCGAGTTTTCTAAACGCGAAGTAAGCGTTGAGAGCACAGCAAGTTTACGAGCCGTCTCCTGATGCCTCGAGATAGCGCGCGCGCAAGCGACTGCGCCCTTCGATCGATGCGGTCCCCCCCCCCCCCTTCCGCTCCCCTGGCGTCCCGTCATGCTCCTTACGAAAGACGGGCGGGGCGTTTCCTCTCTGTTTGATGAGCAATCGACGGCAGACCCGCACGCGGGAAGATATCTCATGCGCTGTTCGTGCGGCGGAGACAGACGGCCGGCTAGTTTAATCTCCGCTTCAGCCGCGTTCGTCGTCAGCGCTCGCGAGCTTTTACCCGCGGCTAGAATGCGCGTGGTGATGTTATTAATTTGGACTTTATACGGAAATTACGGCAACGGCGACGGCAAAAATCCGCCGAGAGTGTCCATATAATTGCTATCGCAAGGGTCAATGTACGGGGCAGATTTCGCCCCCCCCCTTAGGTGATTAGGGGGGGGCGCCCCCCCCCCTGTGCGCACGCCTATGCTCCTGAGATGATTTTTTCCGTGAGATTTGCAATGAATCGAAATATTTCTAGCCTTCATAAGAGCCCCATAATAATAATCAAGTGCTTGAATGTTAATGCAATATGCTTCTGTATTGCACTCCAGGATACAAAATTCGCTGCTCCAAAGTGCTCCCAGATGCAAAATTATCTGCTCCAAAGTGCTCCAAGATAAAAATTTTGCTCCTCCAAAGTGTTCCAAAACGGAAATTTTGCTGCTCCAAAAATTGCTCCAAATCGGAAGTCCTCGGTAGCATCACTGCTAACGTGGTTTTCTTACAGCCTCAAGGATTGAAGGCAGTGCAAGCTTTCTGCACATCAGCGGAGGCATGCACTACCTCCGTGATCGGCTCATTTTGACCAAGCGAAGATGTAATATGACGACGTCACGATGATGTCACAAAATTTTATTATCTGTGACGTCATATGATGACGTCATCACATAATTACTTTTTGCATCACTGGTGCTGACGCAGCCAACCGTCAATTTTCGCGTTTGATGAGGCATCTAAGGCTTTCGCCCTAATACACTGTTCGGCTGTCGTTCCATGAAATTGCAGCTGCCGCTGGTGTTCTGTAGAGGTGGCTTGCAGTAATTAGGCAGGATAATTGGTCTCCTAATACATCTTCAACAGGGGCGTAGCCAGAAATTTTTTTTGGGGGGTGGGGGCTAAACCATACTTTATGTATGTTCGTGCATGTGTTTGTATGTGTGTTTAGCAAAAGTGAAAAATTTCGGGAGGGGGTTGAACACCCCCCCCCCCTGGCTACGCCCCTGATCTTCAAACTACACTAGAATACGCAGCCGTCGTTTACGACGTGAAGATTTCATAGAATATAAGAAGCGGCGGCTTAAGAAGGATGCAGTAGCGCCCGGTTGCAACAAATGCAATTCTCAAAAGCTTTACGAAGGGAGCGGGCGATCGCCTATATTCCTGGAAGCAGTCTAGTGACATTTCATGCTATTTAGCGCATGAACTCCAGGCTTGCGTATAGTGTGCTACACGAGTAGACGGTAGCACGCATCGGGGAACTTAAAGCGCCCAAGCTTTCAGTATTAGATCGTGGCAAATGCTGCTTTCGAAAGTCAACTTTCAGACAGTAAAAAACCGACTCTCAGTCAGGCGAACGTAACGGTGACAAAACGATTCTCCGCGCATCACTAGCATGCGCTCTCTGGTATCGGGCTAGCAGACGACGCGCGAGCGTCTCGATCAAATAGCCGCGAAAGACACGCGCCTTCGAAATGGGCTGGTTGCCCAGAACGACGAGTGCTTCATGATTACAGCTTACAAGTTTTAATTATACTTTAAACACCGCGAATACAGCCGAAAACTGAACCATATAGCAGCTCCGAATGCAGCCACGGCATTCGTTTCCACGAGCGACGACGCGATGGCAGGTCTACTACGGTGGCGACGCCCGGCAGCTAAATGCCGCACTAACGCCGACGGTGGCACGACCTCCTCTATAGAGGAGGTCGTGGACGGTGGGTTCCCATTGCGCTCCGCTCCTTCGCCCAGGCACAGAAAAATAGAGGAGGCGCTGCTTTTGCATTACATTCATTCAAAATTTTATTGCCGTAACACAATCGCACAAGTTTGCTCAAACTACAACAAACTACTGTGGCTTGCATGGTAGAAGGCTGGAGGTTTGTCTAAAAGCGTAAAAGCTGGTAGGCTTACTGTGGCGTCTTTGAAATGGTGCTACACGTTCACTTTCAGCACGAGTTGTTTTTCAAAGTTGTCATCGCTGATTCTTCCATGTTTCCTCGTGAAGAGGTCAGCTGCTACACTGAACACTCTCTCAGTGCATGCGCTGGAGTGAAGGGAGGTATGATGATGGGGTACACCCATTCAGTATACGTGTAACTCTACAATGCAGAAAAACTACATCAGCTTCTCTAGTGTGGATTTATACTTATAGGGAGTATGCACTGAACTGAGCCGCCATGTGGCGCTGCGGTGCCCCGAGCTGGGCGCCATTTTTGCGGTTCTCGGGAGCAGCCGACCCACGCTTGCTACTGTTGCGTGGTACGCGCTAGGTGTTGTGTGGTGTTCCTTGACTTCTTTGTACTCGTGTGTTTCATTAACGATAGTACGGCGTTGGAACTGTCCCCTACCACTGCGTGTTGCATGGACTTGTTAAAGTGCCCAAGCCGCAGGACGTTGTTGCGCGTCGAGCTGCGTCAATCGGCTATGGTGAACTGCGCTGTTTACGGTTGCTCCAACCGCACAAGAAACAGCCCCAACGACGAGAACTTTCAACGGGTAGGGTTCTATGTCGTGCCGAAAGTTATATCAGGACAGTGTGCGAAGACAACGGAGCTGTCGTCAAAGCGGAGAGCTCTATGCGGTGGCAGCAATGCATTCTGTCCATCCGTGCATGATCGACCATCCCGGCGTGTCACTGCTGCCTCCAAGTAAAAGAGCACTGCTCCAACGTGTGAGCACGCCTCGCCAAGGCCAGCCATGCACGTGCAGTGCGCGCACAGAACTTCACCATCAGGCTTGATTAGTAGCCACGGCAGCAGCGGCTTTTCTTTAAACGCTTGTGAGTGGCGGACATGCGCAGATAGTAAGATAAATCAGTGTTCAGGCGCGCGCGATTAGATTTTAGAGCACTACTTCAAGCCAGGGGAGCCGCCGGGGGGGGGGGGGGGGAGGTGCTAGAGCTGCCCCTAAATTTCTGCCTGCCCCCTCGAGCAAACATGGTCAAAACACAACGCATATGTTCCCTGCCCCCCTGAAGGAACTCGCTTGTCTTCGGTGCCCCCCTCCCTTAGCATCAAAATCCTGGCGCCGCCCCTGCTCCAAGCGCTAAAAACACGCGAAACACAGCGACAACTTGGCTGCCCATCTAGTGATAGCGGCACGAAAGTGCGATGGGCTGGACGCCATATCAGCGACTGATAGCAAGCGTTACCACTTTAGCACCCGATCACTAACTTTACGGATACCTAGAACAAGCCGTTAAGTCGGGAACATGCGGTACATATGTGCAGCCTATCTTTGAAACGACGACGATGTTGCCATCACGAAGAGTTTTCACCCTTGGTGGCTCCACGAGGCCGCTTGTGACATAATTGTGAGCCTCCAAGGATTTGTAGCTCTTAAGCTGCTCCCGCGTCACGAAACTTGTCCCGTGAACAAGATAATCGTTGATATCCGCACGATCTACGCTGGGATAGCAGCCAACATCGTTCGTGAACTGGTCATCGGAAAACGCCAAGGGGTCGTCGCTACCGCATTTTGCGACTTTGATATGGTATCTCCTGCGCTCGGGATCAGACAACGACTGGCGTAGTCGCTGAGCAGCATCTTTTCACTGCAGCAGCACGGCGATCGCTTGCACAGCCAGGCAAATGACTAGATCCGTGCAACACGCAGTGGTAGGGGACAGTTCCAACGCCGTACTATCGTTAATGAAACACGCGAGTACACGGAAGTCAAGGAAACACCACACAACACCTAGCGCGTACACACAGCAAACACAGTAGCAAGCGTGGGTCGGCTGCTGCACGAGAACCGCAAAAATGGCGCCCAGCTCGGGGCACCGCAGCGCCACATTGCGGCTCAGTTTCAGTGCATACTCCCTTAGCTGATGTAGCTTTTCTGCATTGTGGATTTATACATATAGTGAATTTAACAAAGGAATGCTACATTCTGTTTTGCAAATGTGCCATCCACCTCATGCGTGACTGAAGTTGTCAGATAAGGTCTATGTATCCATTACTAGGCTCGGCTTGTCGGGCACTGGCCAATGAATGTGTGTACATGCACCTTGATCACCTCCACACATATCTATTGTGATGACAGCAATCAGGCCAGCCTCATGCCTTTGATGCTTTGTATAAAGTCTTGCACAGTGACACTGACCGAGACTGCAGTGTGACTGCAGGTCTGTATCTAACACACCAACTACACGCAGCAAGTCTGTGAAGTGGATGGAAAAAAGTTCTCATTAAAAAAATTTTTGTAATGCTTGGAAAAGGAGCCATAAACAGCCTGGCATTATCATCAAGCACAAGCTGCTGTCCAACCTGCATGCTTATGCAGAGTCATTAAGACCTGCAAGATTTTGCAGCAGACACAGTATTCAAACATATTTTAAAATTTAATGGTCCTTTAACTAACAAGTGGAAAATTGTTTCAGCTTCGACAGCCTTCGAATGCTAATTATACTAAAGTTTTATATATAAAGAAAAATACTGAACGGAAGTTTGTCTTCCACAAAATCTTCAGCACAGCTATTCGATCACAGCCACTTGCTCCTAAGCATACAACAAACAAGAGAGTCGGTATAAGCTATCCAGATACAGCCAATGGAAATACTAGAAGACTCCAAGCCTGAATGTACTAGCAGTACTGTTACTCAAAATTACTCTGAAAAAATCCTTGGCTTAGCTCTTAATGCTGCACTCTTCAACATAGCACAAGAAACTGAGAACGATTATGTAACACATGTACTTCAGAAACAGCAAATGCAGATGACTAATGCATACATCAGCAATAAAAATACTACTAATTTCAGCATACCTTGGTACGTGTCTATTCCCAGAAGCTAAAACACTGTTGAAAGAGAAGCATACGATAAAATACAAAAGCAGCAATGTTTGCTCCTATGTCTAAAAGAAGAAAAAGCGTTTATATATTTCTATGTGTTTTGATTAGGACCACGCAGTGGTATATCCACGGAGGACACGCCGGGCCCGTGCCCCCCCCCCCCGAATATATTTCTGCCATAGTATAGAGTACAATATGACACTCGACCTCACTTGGCGATGGAAAAAGCTTTCACCCGCCCCCCCCCCCCCCACCCTCGCCCGGAAAAAACATCTCTGCCTTTGCCACTGACTGGGACGGAGGCCTCTAAAAATGTATGTAAATCAGGCTTCTCCTCGGTATGATAGCACGTGAGGAGAAGCCTACGTAAGCGTAAGCCACCGTGTGTGTGTGTGTGTGTGTTTGTGCATATAATTAGTCTGCGTGCAAAAAAAACGCAAGACCTTGTACAATATTCCAGTGGTAGCCATGCATGCATCGATCTTATGGCTCTTTTGAAGACAAAAAGTCGAAGTAACACAATGACCAGCTTAGCTCGGAGATTTATTAAATCCAATGCAGTTCCTTTTTTTTTTTTTTCTGAGCACCACTTCGTCGGTGATTAGATGCACACCTTCAGCATTGCAATAAAAACAATTGTGAATCACTCTGACGAGCCTACAGAAGCCTTGGAAGGCTAGCAAGGAGGAAACAAAACATTTCGAAGCAATGCTTTGACATCTTTTGCCACTAAACAACGCGGTGCACACGTCAGAACGCGCGTTTAGAGAAGGCGGAGCTACGGAAACAGATGAACACAACTGGCTTCACGGACAGTTCAGTGATCAAAACGAATGCCGGAAATTATCAAAGAAATAACGTACAATTTATTGCACACGAAACACCGTATACTGTTCTCTGCGTATACGTCAGATAATTATGCGTGCTGACCCGTTTTGAAGAAGGTACGCGTCAGAAAAAATTGTATGTGCGTCAAATTCGAAACCAAAACTAAACGGCGTTGTCAACAGCTTGCCACAGGACGGCGCAGAAAGCGTGCGGTTGTGTTTATTGTGTTTATTTTTTTTCCATACGGTGGATGAACGCGCCATTTTTCATATTGCGTACTCGTTCGAGAAGTCGCATCTAGCGTCATTCAAACGACAACGTGTCTTTGAAGTTCCGGAGGTTCGTATACGTCGCTGAACAAACTGCCGAAGATGTCACATGAGGCGTCAGTGACGAGTGTGGTCGTGACAGCCGCGGGGAACGTCAAACGCACACAATGGACGGCAGATACGAACGACGGCATGTGTGCATGGACCGTCCAGTCGCTAACCTTCGTAGGTGACGTACGGCCGTTTGTTTTGTTTGGCACGATTCCAAACATACTGAGGCATGTTGCTTATTTCTTGTTGTCAGAAATGGTGTACGCGTCGTTAGATTAAGGTGCCTTATTGTTCCTTATTTCGAGCGCCGATCTATCGTGTGCGGGTACTCTTGAAAATGCGGTATGTCATTGAAATATAGGAAAGTATGTAATGAATGCATTATTGCAGCACTTACATATGAAGCTAACTTAGAGATGGTGGAACATTATTTGCATAGTGGCCGTAGCGCTAAAGATGCACACGACAAATTGACACCCTCACAGTGCGTGTGGGCCGCGTGCCTTTGCACTACAACCAGCACCCAGCATTGCTTACACTTGTTGGCTTTATTTCTGGAGTAACGATTACGTTTCTGTGTGTGCGTGATCCCGGTCGAACCGCAGCGCTTTGTCGCTCCCCGGTTCTTCTTTTGACCGTGTGCCGTCCTAGCGTTGGAACCAGTATCCAAGACACGCAATGCCAGCCAGCCTCTTTTCCAGTCTTGCGAAGGATAATTATAACTCGAGAAGCATAGTTATGTTACGTGCCGGAGATGCCTGTTAAAAACCGTGACAACTTACAAAGCACCCAACATTGGCGTATAGCCTTACAACAGCTCAGTCAGTGCCTTATTTAATAATTATGCGATTTTTTGTGAAAGCTAATAATTCAGCAGGGCTTCTTTATGCCTTTTAATTTCTCAGTATTTGTACTTCTAACAATGACTTAGAGTTCTGGACACACCCTTCAGCTGGCTGATGGAAAATAATCATATCAAGTGAGCAGATATCAACCTTCGCAGATGTATTCTTTCTTACATGCTAGGCTATTTCCACTAACAATGACTTAGCTGTCTGGACACACCCTTCGCAGATGTATTCTTTCTTACATGCTAGGCTATTTCCACTAACAATGACTTAGCTGTCTGGACACACCCTTCAGCTGGCTGATGGAAAATAATCATATCAAGTGAGCAGATATCAACCTTCGCAGATGTATTCTTTCTTACATTCTAGGCTATTTCCACTAACAATGACTTAGCTGTCTGGACACACCCTTCAGCTGGCTGATGGAAAATAATCATATCAAGTGAGCAGATATCAACCTTCGCAGATGTATTCTTTCTTACATGCTAGGCTATTTCCACTTATGCAGCTCATTTTAATCCTGAAGCAGTTTTGACAATTCTTTACAAATGCATTGCGGCATTCGTGCAAGTCGTTCAGATCAATAACAGATTGAGTGCCCTGCGTAACATGTGCAAATTGTTATAAGGCTTCAAACATGGGCATTGCAACAGATTGCACTGTGCTGCTGAAGTGAGTTTTCAGCCGCCCAGGTTTTGGAAAATTTTTTTTTCCCCTCCATGGATGTGGCATTCGAGACATTGCATCTGCGACTGATCTGGTTTTCTTCATTTAGTGGCCTGGTATGGGGATGTAATAATATCTGGGGTTTAACGTCCCAAAACCACGATATGATTATGAGAGACGCCGTAGTGGAAGGCTCCGGAAATTTCGACCACCTGGGGTTCTTTAACGTGCACCTAAATCTAAGTACACGGGCCTCAGACATTTTCGCCTCCATCGAAAATGCAGCTGCCGCGGCCGGGATTTGAGGCACGCCGAGATCGAGAAAATGGCGGAGCATGCCTTCCACAGTCTGTGGAGTGTTGGATCACGGGAGATGCAGGGAAGCCACAACCACTCGGTCAGGAAGTTGAACACAAAATACGCATTGCTTTGGAAGAAGGTATCCTTTAATTGCAAATAGTTGCCTTCATACAATGGTGCTTTCTTTAATTCGAATAATTTGCACTAGTTTTAGTCAAACCACTTACATATACAACTTAAAAGGGAATTGTGCCAGGGACTCCTTGATGCATTTTTCTTTGTTTCTCGCATGTCAACAAGGACTGAAGTTAGGGGCCATGAAGACAGCTGGCCTATGTACAGAGATATTCCTTCACTGTCTTCAATGTTTACTTCTTGTCTTTCCTGCAAGAACAGTATGCAAAGGACATGTGCGGCAAAGGTTAAGCACCAACCGACACTGTCCAATGTGCATTTTGCAATGCCAGTCATGGTGAAGAAGTTGCATAGCATTTCATGTTGTTGATACTCTGTGTATAATTAACTCTTCATTCATCCAGAAAACGGATGACCACACCAACTTTGCTATCCTCAGGAAAACACGCTTTGTCAGGATGTACAATTCTGTGAAGATCTGCTTCAGTATGACAGCACACAGATGCACTCAGTTGATCAGTTGTAGCAGTGTCCAGAGAGAGAAAGGTTGAGTGAAAGCAGGGAGGTTGACCAGAAGAAATGTCTGTCTTTACGAAGCATTGGTTCAGACTAGGTAGTTGGTAATGCATACTCTTGTCTTTGCAAGTCAATTCAATAGTGCACCTGTTCATGCAACTTTAGCTTAGCAAAAAAATAATTGGTAGGTGATTTACCACAACTTTGTAGTGTTTCCATTTGGTCTTGTCATCCTTTGTCTTTCAGTTTTTGTGTCATGCTCTCAGATCAGCAGCATGTCAGAAGTATCATTGACCAACTGACTCCATTTATTTTCTTTATATTCTGACACTAGTTATCGAACAATTGTTTCGTAACTGCTCCGAAATGTGCCACATTCTCTTTCATCATGAAAGACGGCACCATAATAACTTGTATCAAGTTCTTTGGTTATACCGTTTATAATTTGTAGGGTTCAGTGCGTTCATGTTTTAGCAGCGAAGCTGTTCTAGATCGGACTAAAATGTCACGACCCAAAACTATCATCATCATGAACCGATACACACTCTCTTTGTCCTCTTCTTCATCTTCTGCTTCGCTCCAAGAACACGTGCGCCGATTTATCCAGCGTACGTGGCAATCGGTGTCGGCAGGGTGGGTACAAAAAGGGCACTTGCCCCTACCCAAGCTGCACCAGCACTATAATACCCCTTCCCCAGCTGCGACACAACATGGGTTTGCAACCCCCAAGACAAATATCTTTGGAATCCCATGTGCCTGTTCACTCGTGTCCGTACAAGACGGACTGCATTCCTGCTGGCAGTGCACCTATGTCACTAAGGACAGGAGAAACATAAAAAGACACCTTCGCATTCACACAGGCGAGCGCCCATTCCAGTGCCACCTGTGTTCAGCTGCATTCACTTACAGCAACAATCTCACAGAGCACATTCGCACCCACACTGAAGAGTGGCCCTTTTCCTGTGTTCACTGCAACGCATCTTTTTCGCAGAAAGACTGCCTGAAGATCCACATAAACCCTTGTCTTTCAAAGAAGAACCCCTAGGTAAGATGTGTACAATGTTCAGAGGGAACAAAAGACTTAACTGATTAATCAAATTTTTATTGGGGGCAGGTAACATCTAAAGTGCATTAAATGGTTATTATGTGCCTCAGCAATTGAGGTTAGAGCGAAATCTGTCTGTGTTAATAAAAATTTCCCAGGTGCCTTTGAGGGATTTGCAGCTATGCCATGATGATGGTTTGGCTTCCCTTTATTGCGGATTGGCTGAAAATAAGTTCATGACTGCAACCTTCCTGAAGTTAATCAGTGAAGTCATGCTATTCTATCATTTGTCGAATTTTTGTCTTCTGTGCAAGTTTATCAACACAGGAGAGGTTTGCTTTACATTTTATGTTAGTTCACACTTATACCTGTAAATCAAGCTTAAGTGTAATTACGTTCTGAGCATAACAAAGTGATTATCCTGTTGCAACCATGTCCATTTAAGGCCATGTATTCTTAACCTCAATTTAAGAAACCATGTTTATTTGCTTCTTTGATATAGCAGTTTCATTGCTTCCACAAAACAAGGCTGACACTATGCCATGAAAATTTCGCTGGTGCCAATGGTTGAATGGTTAAAAGTTTTTTCTGAGCACATTTTTAAATGTGTCCTGCAGACAGAGGAGTCATTCAGCAAAATGATTTTATGGGCAGCAGCTGGAGCATGGGGGTGAAGAAGTGTTGAAGCACCTTCTTTCGATGTCTTCCTTATTGAGCTACGGTGGCAGCTGTTAGTTTTTTTCCAGCTTAATTTGTTTGATTGCACGTAATAATTACTACAGTTCAATTAAAAGCTACAATTAGTGCTTCCTATCCATGTGTATATCTACTGTTATCCGGTACAAAGGGTAAATGGCCACACATCATCATCATCATCAAAGGTCGTTGCCCTGCAAGTGTTTCGCAGGAGTTTGAATGTGTACGTCCAGCCTTTCGGGTAACGTTGCGCACGTTCGGTTTTTACTTTTGCCCTGCAGGGCTGGGTCGCCTTTGGTCGCGCGCTTGTCTCGTGAGAGGGGTAGGTTTGTATGTCTTGTGCTTTCACCGCAAAGTTTGCGTTGAAGCTACAGGTGACACGAAGGTCACGTTTGGTGCAGTGGCCATGTTTGCGAAAGGAGTGAACTGCTAGCTAAAACAGCCAAAGTACATGCTAGTTGGTTGTGCGTAGTTCACATTTGCAACGTGCTCCCGAAACACAAAGAACTAACATCTGTGACAGTTGTTAGTGTGCACTTGTCCCGTGTGTATCTGTGCATTCTTTTTGTGCACCCTTCTTTGGTGTTTGAGTACTGCAAGTGTCGAGCTGTGACAGCTTTAATTTCGCAGTCATCCTATATGTGTTCTTTCTTTCGTGCGTCTTTTGTGCTTGACCAGTGTGCTGTAAGTTTCGAGCTGCTTGTCATTCTTCGTGTGACATTCCAATTTGTTGCTATCGCATTGATTCCTTCGCCTTTGCGGTGAAACTGACTTTTATTGTTATACACAAGAATGTGCCAGTATTTATCACCATCCAAAACTGTGAGGACATATTCACCCTTGAAAATGTCTTTCTTTTTTTAATATTTTCGTCTTTTTTTCATACAAACTTCTTTCACTGACATTGTATTTGATATGCTTCATGTGTCCAGTTATCAAGTGATGCTTTTGCCGTGATGCTTTGTATAGATAATTCTATGAAAACAAATGTAGAAAAACATTAAGACAGCTTTGCACATGTGGCACCAAGTGTGGAGGAAGTGCGGAGCTGGGCGATATTCTGATTCTCTTCATTTTTTTCTATCTTTCTACCTTTCTTTCTTTCTCACTCTTATCTCAGTTTTGTCTGTCTTTTTTGTTGTTTATTTCTATTTCTTTCTCTCTATTTCTTGCTTTTTCTATCTTTCATTTTCTTCCCTTTCTTTCTCTTTCTCTGTATATCTTGTTTACTTCCTTATTCTTTCTATTTCTCTTTCTACTCATTTCGCTCTATTGCTCTTTCTCATTCTTTCTATGCTATGTTTTACTCTCACCTCTCCCCCTTTCTCTCCTCGTCGCCCTCACTTCCCTTTCCAACCCATTTGCTTTGCTGTACTATGCAAAGCTACGTTATGCTCTGCTAGTGTGCCTCGATAGACGAGTGCTTACGATGCTCGCCTTCTGATCGTGGGTACACGGGTTCGAATCCCTTTTCGCCAAGAATTCCTCTGTTTCTCTTTCTTTCTCTCTCTTTCTCTATACTCGCTTTCTCGCCGATCAGAGTTTTGGTGTCCCGCATTGGTCAGATTGGCGCACGTGTTCTGTGAGCAAACCAGAAGAGGACGAAGACAATGCGTGCCGGTTCATGGTGATGATCATTTCTGTTCATGCGTCACGGAGCAATTCGGCTTTACCAGCTCCACTGTTAGGAACTTACATTTCATTTAGCTAATGCTCATTATGGCACATGCGAAACCCTATGCTTTGTGCAGGCACTTAGTATATTTTTGCGGACATCCTTACTTGATTGCATTGTTACTTGATCTCTTTCATTGCCTAAATATAACTGTTGTGTCGCCACCGGATACACCGTCCGGTAGAACAAAGGGGGGCGCTTTCGCGCCGGAGCGCACGCTATGTACGTCAGACCAGGCCGAGAACGGGGTGGGGTCTGCCCTTTCTCGACAGAGAGAATATAAACATTGTTTACAGGAAATGATACAAGAGATACCCGTCGTGTGGCGCTCTGTACCATACCTTGAGAAGCCGAAACTGGGCAAAAGCATGAAATGCGCGACACTACATCATCTCCTCCTAGAAATGAAAGGAGACGTAAACTCTTGCTTATCTGTACAAGAGAATGCGATCAAATTATACAGAACTAGCACCACAGTAGCCAATTGCAGTTGTACTCTGTATAGAACATTATACAGTGGCAAGGCACTGAAAACTTGGCATGAGTAACATGTGTAAGACCCGACTAGTAACAATGCAGTAAAATGCTTTGGCGCACAACCGTTGAAAATATCATGTAGGAAAATTTGCAAATATAAGTAACATCCTTACACAATAGTTATCACATGTAGGAATGTATTCTTTATTAGGACAGTTTTATGTGACCAGAGTTGAAGTAGTTTGACTAAACTTGATGTAATGGATTTTCATTGCAGGATCCCATTTATGAACCGGTATAAGTAGTAATTAGGAACTTAGTGTCAGTCACCATTATTTGTTCCCCAAACTCGGGATTATGCAGTAGTTTGTTGTGTCGCCACCGGATACACCGTCTGGTCGAACAAGAGGAGGGCGCTTTCGCGCCGAAGCACACGCTGCGTACGTCAGACCAGGCCGAAAATGGGGAGGGGACTGCCTTTCATTGACAGAGAGCGTTTAAACATTGTTTACAGGAAATGATAAAAGAGATACCCGTCATGTGGCGCTCTGTACCATACCTTGTGAAACCGAAACTGGGCAAAAGCATGAAATGTGCGAAACCACAATAACCATTGGTTCTAAATGCTGGAACTTCATTGCCAAGATGTTGACATTTGATTCACTTTCAATTGACATTTGAATTACTTAAGTACGTTGATCATTTAGGCAAATGTGACTTCCATGTGGAGACATTGTATTCATTCATGATGAAAAGTTATACATTACACATAGTGTTAAAGTCGAATGTTGCTCATATTTGGTCATGTAAGTAACTCAAAACATCATCTAGTGAATAAGTCGCTTTTAGTATTCCATTGTAATGCTTTCATTGACGCAATATACAAACATTAGTGGAAAGACATATAGAGAAAGAATTCTTTGCATTATGCATGCTGTATTTTTCACCACCAGGAGCTGTGATGCTATCCTTACCGTTGTAAATGCTTTTCACTTTTTAATATTTTCCACTGTGTTTCGTATTCTTTCACTCACTTTTTATGTCATATGGTTTATGCATTCAAATATCGAATTCTGTTTTTGCTGCACTGCATTTTATACTAGATGGTTCTGTGCAAAAAAAGGGAGGTACAATAAATACCGCAATGAGCTGGTGCTAAAAGTGTTATATGCTCTGTTACAACCTGAGAAGAAGATCTCAGCTCTGCGCACAGCCATCGCTGTCCCTCCCTCAGAGAGTTTCCATAAGTGCTCCGTCCAATAGCGCTTACTCAATTTTTTGATGTGAAGCACTTCTCGAGTGTTTCAGGCCACTGACTTTCCTATACAGACCAATGTTAGTGAGCTGGTTGTAGGGCAGAAACTTGAACGTCCTGGTAAATTTTGTCAGACATTCTAGTACTTTCTTTTACAGGTTAAGGGCAGGCGCATCACGGTTCTCTGGGCGGAGTTGCCATTTCTTCTAAGGTCGTAACAGAATATAGCATATTGCAAAGAAATTTAGCTGTTTTGGTATAGTATCAGAATTAAATCTAAATCAGACCTTCATGTATACACAGCAGATGTTTGCACACAGTATTAAGTATAGTATTTATGTACAGACACGTGCACTCAAACAGGAGAGCGTTCTTTTTTCTGTAAACACTGCGATGCATTATTTTCGGAGAAAAAAAGCCTCAAAAGCCACTTGGCCATTTTTTCTGTATATACGCAATTAATGAAACATATAATACAGAAAAACAAGTCGCTTAGGCAATTCCCCTTCTTTCGTACTTAGTCCGTTGTCTTGCAAAGGAGCCTTAAAGAACAGCGGCATGAAGACATTTTTTTATGGGGGGGATGAATGACTGAAATCAGGACGTTAATACTAAAATACAGTTATTCTTCCACAGTTATAATTTAACACATGGTGACCGCTTTGGGTGACTTACCAAAGAAATGCTCGAGGTGAGTCGCGTCTATGAAGTTCATGAACATACTTAATAAGAAAAAAAAAATATGGGACAGTGATGTACAGGCTGCTAGAGAAAGGTTTGCGGGGCGTGTCTTTATGACCCCTGAGCTAGAGCACATGAATATCATCCAACTCGAACTTCTGTTTATTGGCAGCAGGCGATTGCATGCAGTAAGCATAGTTTTTATGTGTAGAATGATGGCAACTTGGTTTAGACGTCTTTTGAATCATTGCACTGTTTCTGGTTCAGCGACATGTAGCTTGAGTAGGAAGTCTTATGAACTTCACTGAGAAACGTTGCGACCCTTCTTGATTACCTGTTGTTCCAGCCTGCTTTCATGTATATTGTGACACATGGTTTGAACTGCCTTTCTGTTCTGCCTGTCGCTTTGCAGGTTCCTTGTGTTCAGTGTCTCTGGGTCAGTACCTTCACTTGTGTCTGTAGAACACGGACTGCATTCCTTGCATCAGTGCACCTATTTGAGAAAGCAAAAGGGACACATGCAAATATACCTTAGCAGACATGGGCGAGCGCCCCTTCCAAGTTCCATCTGTGACCAACTGCATTGTCTCAGAATTCGGATCTCACAAGACTGCTAAGAAAGGAAGAAAGGGACGCCTCTGCTGCTAAGAAGGGTGGGAAAACCATGCGAAATACCGAAACCAGCCAAAGCAGGTTGTTTTTTAACCTGTAACTTCCTTATTACAGCACTTATTCCCAAAGTTCTCGTGGCAGCATGTTCTCGTCCTACAAGTGCGCAGTTATTTCTCAATCAAAAGTGTTGGACCGCCAGATTGTTTACTGGCCCTAGGGCCAGTAAACAACCTCAGTCCAAAATTGTACGAATTGCAGTGTATGAATTAGCAAGCATGTTTGGGGGCCATAGTTGTTGCAATCGGCCGTAGTCATTACAGTTTGGCCATAGTCGTTGATCACACCAATGCACATACATTTTACTTTGCCTTGGGGCTCTATGACCATCGTAACCTTTGCACCATTAAACCCTACTACTAATGAAAACCAGTAAAATGTAATACATGCCTTTGTGTTATTTGTCGTCCTACCTTTACGTTCCAGTATGCAGAATGATCTGACCTGTCTTGCAGACTTGGGATAGGCCGCACACACATTACACACTCATACCTTTTGTATGGCGGTGATCCACCCTTGTGTGATAAATGTGGCGAGCCTCTTACTGTGCTTCATATCCTGCTGCAATGTATTGAACTAGATGCTAACAGAAGAAAAACTTTTCCGTTATCATAGAACCTCTCTAAATGTGAATCGTATCTTGGATTTTTAAATGATGTTCATAATAATAATGTTATAGCTGGGAATCCGTAGCAGGACCTCTCAGCAGAGGTTGCCGCTACGATTGTTGTATCAACGAAGCGCCTGTCTCGCGGCCTTGGGGCAGCCAGGCCTTGAGGAGGTAGTTGTGCTAAGTACATTTTCTCGCCTGCTCAAAACATGAACACCTGCCATTCAGTCAACACCCGCAGATGACTGCGCTTGTCACTGGCATTATTTTAAGCCATTTATATTTTTTATGCTTCACTATTGTGCATGATATTAGGGCCTCTTTACAGCCATATTACATCCCATCTTGCAAGCAGTCCTGAACGCTAACACCACAATAAGACATGCCGCTCTTGGGCCTACGCTGGCCCTCGTGCCACAAAAACTCCACTAATCATCATCATGGCCTCTCTGTCAGTGAATCCTCTACAGCCCTGCATGTACTGCTTATCATCACTGTTAATTTTTTTTTCAGAATTTATGCTGATCACTTCTTTCAGTCTGAAAAGCCCAGTAACAGCACTAGAAACTCGTTCCATGTGTCCATGACAAAGCGGGATGGCGTTGTTTTTGAAGATGTAGTGCACAAGATTCTATTTACTCACTTGCTGAAGTCTCGCATGTGCGTTCTCTTCGAAATGCAGCACTTCATTAGTGTTCCTAATACTTGAGGAAGACACCTCCTAAATGTGCTGCAAAACGTATAAGAAACTGTCTGCACATACGATTTCCTGACGTCTGTGGTTAATGCATCCTTTTATATATAGCCACAGCAGCTCCGTTTATTATAGTCTACCCATATAGGTATGCTAAAATGAGGACACAGATACTTGATGCATTGATTTGGCTCACTGGCCATTCGTATCATATATTCATGTCTCTTCTTTTTGTGCTCGCGTTGTAGTGTGCTTGAACCCTTCACTTCGGTATTCCATATGCTGCTGCATTGCACCGCTGCAAAAGTTCAATTTCGTATTTCCCTCCAAATTCAATTCCTCACATTTGTATTCCCTATGTATAGACTTAAAAAAATAGTTAATATCAGAGTAGTTCCTGACAAGAGGTCACTTTTTAATGGTACTAAAGAATGTAATTGATTAAGGAACTTGAAAGCCCAGTTGATGCCAAGGGTAAAAGTATCGGTGCAATGTGTTTTTGGGCTGGCTTTAACAGCGGTGTGTCTTCCGTTACAGATGTGTCCATGCCTTCTATGGAGGAACGAAGATGGGTGCTTTGGATATTGCCAGAAATGCATTACACCAGCCTCTTAGACATTGTTCACCATTTTATACTTATGTTGCAGCTTAATGTGCTGTGAACATGACAATGTGATGGTGATGTTACCATGTCTATGGAATGCTGCTAAGGATTGAATTATATTGAAACGAATGAAGTTGACTATTCAGTTTCAGCACTGTTAATCAATTGAAATTAGCAAGACTGTACTGTATTTCATTGCAATGTATATGTGTCAATGATCACTGTGATGAAATGGTACCTGTCATACAAAGCACTTGTTCAGGATAGGGATTCATTAACACACATCTTTACACATCTGTATACGATGAAGGAAACTGTTTTCAGTATAAGTTACTGCAGCACTTGGTAGTGGCAATTTAATTTTACACTGCAATATGTTATAAGGATCGTAATGAGCATGTCAAGATGGCCTTATAAGTGTGGATATTTGTATTGTGATAGTCTCATTCAGTATAATTAGTTATACATTGTGATAAAGTGGAATATCTCGTGTGTGTGGTGGTGTAATTGTCTGAAACATTATCTTGTGAATTGATTACTTTGTATTCTATGGTATCATTATGCTTTCATTCATGCAGGATAGAGACTATAATGGGAAATGTGTAAACTGCTAGTACGCATAGAGAAATAATTTTTTGTGCAGTCCACATAACTGTGCCTGTGTTTCTGACCACCAAAAACTGAGATGCCATCTATCCCTTGTAAATGTTTTATGTTCCTTTTTTATATTTTTTAGCTTGTTTCATATTAAGTTCATTTGCTTATATATTATATATGCTTCATTTGTTGAATTATGGGGTGGTTCAGTTGCTGTATGGAATTTTCTTGATACTTCTATGGGAAAAATGAAATAACAACAAATACTTCACTGGGCTGGTGCCTAATCTATTATAATATTAGGAAGAAATTTGGCCATTTAGGTATAGTACCAGAATTACATCTAAGGCATGTCCCTGTGCATTCACTAGAGGTTTTTGTATGTATTAGGTGAAGTATTTATGTACAGAGAGATGGGAACTTTTGTAAAACGTGTTGTGTCATTGTGTGGTCACTACCACAGTAACATGTGGTTTGCATAGGGAAAGGTAATCGTGTACTTCATTTACAAGTGCAGTAACCTTTCTTCATTGCCTGGTGCTTTAGTCCATTTGCAGACAATGTGTGTTACTTGGTTTTCATTGCCTTTCAGTTCTCCCTGTGGCTTTGCAGGCTCCTTGTCTTTGGCATCCCATGAGCAGTACCATTCACTCGTGTCTACACAAGGTGGACTGCATTCCTGTCGTCAGTGGACCTATGTGACCAAGGACAAGTCACACATGCAAAGACACCTTCGCAAACACATGGGCGTGCGTCCCTTCCACTGCCACTTGTGTCCAGCTGCATTCTCTGAGAAAGCTAAAGTTACACAGCACATTCGCACCCACACAGGAGAGCGTCCATTTTCCTGTGACTGCTGCAGTGCATCGTTCTCGCAGAAAAGCAACCTCGTGCAACACATGCGCACCCACACAGGAGAGCGACCCTTTTCCTGTGACCACTGCAATGCATCCTTTTCACAGAAACACCACCTCTTGTACGATGTGTTCTGTCGTCATGCAAAAAAGAAGCCATAAATAGTGAGTTGTCTACAGGCTTTCATTAAAGAGGACGAGGTGTGCCAGTGAAGGGACAGCTTGTTGATTAGAGGTGACAGTGGAAGAGTAGATTGAGGTTAGGAAAGTAACTTAGTTTGGCAACTCATAAGTGGTAATGGCATGAATTCGTTGGAGGAAAGGAGAGGTGGAAGAGAGTGCAAAGGAGAGGCCACCTTCTTGCGATATGAATATCTACACAACCGTGTGCCACTTGGGGGTAGCAGTCACTCCGTCACAAAAGCTGGTGAACGGCCATAGGCACTGGAAATCAAATGCTGTGCCTCCGAATGTGGGTGGAAAAAAAGAACTTCCTGCCAGTAGCATTCGATACCAGGATTTTTTAATTATGTGCCCGATAATCTACATATTGAGCTATGGCAGCAATACTTTTGTTGTTTGGCCACCTTTGTTTGAGGCCCGTTGTACTTGGAATTAGGTGCACCCAGGTGGTCAAAATTTCTGGAGCCTTCCACTGTGGCTTCCCCTCACAATCATATCGTGGTTTTGGGACGTTAAACCCCAGATATTATTATTATGGAATCGTCTATAACTAATTATGTGGAGTTGGGAGAGCTACTGCGAATTCCCTATTTAACTTGCTAACACAGAAGTGTAGTTTTCACTTGGCTAACAATTTTGTAATTTCTTCGAAAAAAATATTGAGGGCATCATAGTATAAGAAAACAGGCTCCAAATCAGATATACAATATCATATTTCCTATCTATATTTAATTTATCTATGCAGCGACCAGCCCAGCAATGGAATGTATTTAATGGCGCAATGTATGCAATGTCTCTCTGAATTTTCGAATAGCTGTACACTATTATTTGAAGGGAATGATTTTGCTTCATTTCCATTAGCAAATGTTAGCAGAGATAAAATGTTGTTCAGCTGTTGAAATAGTTCACTTGTGCATTTTCAGACACTTTCATTTAATACCAGTGCAACAGTTTTTGGCACGCATGAATCCTAACTGGACTTTTTCACGCAGGTGCAGCGGGTGCCTTTCCATCTCCTTGAATCCCATTCAGACAGTTTGGCAGCTTCAACGGCCTATGCATTCCCACAGACAGTCCACACTCTGCCTGCTCAGTTTCAGTAAAAGCTGCAGTCAAGATTAAAGTGCGAGCCATATCCAGACTTTCTACAGCCTGCATGGCACATCCTGCTGGGAAAGTATGCTGCCATGTACATTCCTACCACAGTGTACCAACAAGCAGTGGCCACTGTTGAGGCCATGTTCATTTCACGATCCCTCTTCAGTGTTGGCAACATTGCAGCACTTAATTGGTGTTGTCATAGAGAGCATATCGATGGGTAGTTCGACGAGGGAGCATACAATATTTTCTCTTTGAACTGCATTACTGAAACCTCTCTCGTGCAAGCACCGTGGGACATCTTTAAATCAGTGTATCTCTGCCACGCTTCGGGTTGTTGTGTATCAAGCTATGTGGAACTTACCTGGCATATCAGACACTTTCTGTATTCCATACTGTATTATTTCCCTGCTTGCTTGTTTATTGATTCCCACATATATTCTTACGTTTGCTTCATCGCTCATCAGTTTTACTGGACTATGCTCTGATCTGTCGGTATGCCTTGTTTGTGCCTGCAATGCCATATCACGTTGTTTCCAAGACTAGAGCATTACCTAAAACTCTAATTGTGCCTTCATTCCTGATGCAACCAGACATCACAAACACAGTGCCCTGCACAGCTTCTAGCTCATCATTTGACATGAGCTTCTTTGAAACTACACTTTCTTTTTTCCTGGTTCATGCCATCTCTCATCATTTTGCTGTTATCAATGCTGTGTGAACAACTGGGTATCTGGCTAATTGTTACTACACTGACACCCTATGTTTGTTCAGAAAATCAGTGTGCAAGAAGTATTTTTATATGCGCACCTTTTCCACTTTGAATACTAGTCATAGGATACAGTGTTGTTTCTTTATTAGCTTTCCTTGAGTTGTGCTTGGAATGTGATATTTAAGGTCGCTTTGAAAAAAGAGAACTTGTGTGTTTTTAACATGCTGGATGTGGTCAAGTGTACTTCTGTTTCTCAATGTCATTCAACATTCCATCTATGCTTGCCAATTCCACTGGCATGTGAGCAAAGTGTGAAATCGCGTTTTTTTTTATGTTATGCTGTGCCAAGGTGTTCAATTACAGTACCTCTCGAATTCAAACTCTGATACTTCAAACTTTTGGTTAATTCAAACAAATCTTAAATTTTTGGTTGGCCCACTGTTTTCGATGTATTTTAAAGCTGCTTAATTCAAACTGCGTCACTGCACAAATTTGGTTAATTCAAACTTTTTGCTCCTCCATGTATTTGCTGCCTTGTTGCTTCTAGGAACATTCACGTTTTTCTGTTACTAAGAGCGCAAATAAAGCTGATTGCCTGCCTACAAAACGGCCAAACTAGCGAACCTCGCGCACAATAATCTCTTGCTGACCGAGGGAAAAAAAAACTGTACTTCAGGTCTTGATCTATCGCATGCTAAACGTTTCTTAAAGTCACTTTCTCTGCAGTATGCCATGCAAGGAAGTGTCCTAAGAATTAGAAGTAGCTAGCAACTGTCGTGGGATGCAACACATTTCGTCCCTTAATTACACACCCGTGTGTGCCTTGTATAATAACAAGTACCAGTATCATCGCTGATGTCAAAAATTTTACTGGCAATCATGCAGAGCAGTCTATGATGCTGTGGCACTGAGAAACAATAAACATCGCAGTGTCAGTTGGTGTGTTGCCCTGAGTCATATTATTAGAACTTCTGATAATTCAAACTTCTGATAATTCAAATCAAATCCTGAGGGTCCCTCAGGTTTGAATTATCGAGAGTCTACTGTACTCTATGGGGCTGTAGGCACTTTGCAAAGATAAATTTTTCTGCATCCAAAAAGAAACATTTTTTTTATCAAGCTTCAAATACAGTGTCTCTCTGTATGCATATACTTCACATTGTTAGCTCATTCCTTGAACTAGACATTTTACATATTTCACTTTTCTAGCATTCGTTCCATTTAGCGTCTGTTTATTTATGTATTTATTCACATCACTCACTTGTTGCTTGTTTATTATTTGCCGCACATTCACACACATTTTCTGCTCATTTGCTTCATCACTCAACAATTTTATTAGGCTGTGTGTGTTAAAGTATCTGTATACCTTGTTTGTGCCTTCATCCTAATGCAACACACGTGACACACACTGTGCTCTGCATAATCTTCTAGATTGTGGTTTGGCATAATGAGCTTCTATTGAAATACACTTTCACCTTCCTTAGTTCAGGTTTTGTGATTGTTCTCTCTCATTAAGATAACTTCACAGTTGCTTCAATGGAACAGAATTATTCTCGAGTCATTGAAGCACCAGCATTCATTTTGTTCTCATGAGTGCTGAGCAGAATGTGCAAAAAGTATGAAATATATACACTGTTTCCACTTGTTTCCATGTTAATTAGCTTTCCTTGAGTTGCTTTAAGTAGTAGGTATTTAGGGTTGCTATGAAGTATTTTATCATTTTAGATATATAGCCTAGTGTGCTGCGCTTCACAATGCAACTTAACATTGCAATATGCTCACAAGTTCCACTGACGTGCCAGCGAAGGATGATATTGCATTCTTTATGTTACGATATTCATGTATGATGCTATGATTTCATTCAGCAAACATGTTTTATGTGATGTGAAACAGACGTGCGCTAAGAAACGGGGACATGAAACGGGAGGCACACTGGACAGGCGCTCAACTTTCAACTGAGTTTTATTGGAAAACAAAAATTATTACGGCAATCAGCAAGGGCTATAACATTTGTGATGCATCCACACAATAACAAGTGTCAAGACCTCACCATATACACCACATCATGGCCACGCATTAATGCAGACTCAGCTGCCTGGCACCCAAAGCGATAGAAATGTTCTAGGATTATCGCACCACCTGACTCTTGAATTACACGCTTAGAGTGACACAGGCCCAAATTCAGTATAGTCGAAACATCGAAACCCAAAAAGAAGCACGCACCACCAAGGCCAAACAAGCCATCAAAGAAAGCAGCCTACTGACATAGAAAACAAACAAAACCCACCAGCCAAGAAAAATGGGCTACATCATCTGTAAAGGCACTGAACGAAACACAAATGACACACTAACCAAGAAGCCGTGTAAGTAAAAACAATTATAGGACAGCGCAAAAAAAAAACCAAAAACAAAGCTTA
>NW_023614419.1:0-40001 GCF_013339695.2 Rhipicephalus sanguineus
TTTTTCTTTGCCAGTCAGGATGCAAGTGCTGGTATGCATGGTTTGGCTAGTTCGGTTATATTGTAGGCAGGCAGGCAATCGGCTTTATTTGCGACTGTTAGTAACATAAAAATTGAAATGTTCAGCTGAAAGCAACAAAGGCAGCAGGCCTTTTCTGCAAAAAGTAATCGAATTTATGCAATGGGGCATATTGAATTAAGCGGCTTTAAAATACATTGAAAACATAGTGGGCCAATAAAAAATTTAAGGTTTGTTTGAATGAACCGAAAGTTTGAATTATTGAGAGTCGACTGTACGTAGTTCCTAGCCTGTTGACTCATATGCCGTTCAGTGCAGTTCCAACCTATTTAGTATGCCATCACTTGTCTCCTCCCGATGCAGTTGTTTGCTCCATCACTGTTGCTCTTCCATGCGGTGGAGGCAGAATTGCGTCTACCACCGGGCCTGGCAGCACTGTTGGTGGCCGAGATGCGCTATACAGAGGCCCTGCAGGCAGCAGAGTCACTGCCATTACCAGCCGGTGCCCATAAGCCTACAGATATTATTGAACTGGCTCGTACCTCCTTACTTGCATATTATGCTGAGGCTGACAAAGGTGATCACTTTTTGTTATCACTGTTTTCTATGTATGTGTTGTGCAGTTCTAACTTGTGTGTTGCTATGTTGTCACGTACGCAGAGTGGCTGCAAACATGTGCTAGACGAATATGCAAATGCTTGACCAACACCCTTTGACTCTAGGTACCTGCATACCAGATGGCCTCAGCCGAGATCTCTACTAACCTCTTCTAAGCTCTCTCCTAGTTTGCTGACATACAGTACCTCCACAAAAGAAGACTGACATATGGACCTTGGTATCCAGCCACCTTTGCTTAGTTTCTTGCTATAGCCTCCTTTGTTCCACTGTTTGGCAGTTGCAAAATGCCGTCTCCCTGGGTAGTGTTTTCTGGCATACATCTCAATGTACTGGGCACGGTAGGTACCTTCAAAGGGTAGTGATACAGTCACTCCATGTAGCATGCACCTGAGTGCTAGGAAAGGAGGGGACTCTTAAGGGCTCATTTTTCTTTGTTAGACACAATATTAATGAGAACTAACAGACAATAATGCCAAGGAAAGTATAGGGGGTGTTATCTGTAGTATTTTGAATATAAATGTGAAGAAAGTAAAGTGGACGAAAAGATAACTTGCCGTCGGCAGGGACCGAACCTGCGACCTTCGAATAACACGTCCGATGCTCTACCACTGAGCTATGGCGGCGGTCATCCTTTCGTCCACTTTATGGGGTATATATGCTCCTTTAAACCTTGGAGTGTGTGACTAGCACCTGAGTGCTAGTCACACATGTCCACATCACCTAGGTGTACATACACTAGGGTATATTTACAGATACGCTTCATATGTTGAAGAAGCTTAACCCTTTGTGGTCTGAAACCTTTACCCACCTTCTGTTTGTTCCGGCCCAAAACTAAAAAAAAAAGCAAAGCTCAAGTATAAGAAATTTACTTACTCTTTGGGAGGTAGCAAATAATGCAGTGAGAAAACTGCGCATGTGAATCGGCTACGGAAATGCTTGTATAACAGTGCCCGACCATGCACCACTGTGGCCGTGTTGTGTTGTTAAGAGGGGTCCAACAACGGATTGCAAAGGGTTAAAAGATGATGCACAGTCTCGGTCTAAATCTTGTTGGCCATTTATCTTGTGTAACTCTGATGGAAATATGTGGAAGTGCCGCGCAATGCGCAAATCCTGGTGCTAACAACTGAAGTAGAGTACTCTCCTACCTATAACAGTGGTGATATATCCTTTCAAAACGGGATTACAAAATATTTCTCTATATCTATAATCCGACATGAGAGACACAGGCCCCAGGTAGTAGACTTCACTGCACGGCATTTATTTTTCGCTGTTATTACACCTCACCGCATTACATTGCTGTGCTGCAGTGAAGCTAGTGCAAATTTATAATTTTGGAGTACAAATAAAACTCTGCTACTGGAGCCATCCATGTCTTGAGACATATACCTCATGTCACGAAACATTTTTTTCCTGCACAGCATGTAGTTTCCTTCAGAATAAACACCTTGTTTGACAGCATGTCACAGGCAGTGTTGTTTTGTCAGGACGGATATACCTTCAGTGATTCTAATTGTTCAATGCTTACTTTTTCTGCGTATAGTTGTTGCTAAAAATCAGGCCCTCTAGTTTCCATTATTCTTTTCATGCAGTTTAAATATGGACACCGTAAGCAAGCTGCATCCTGCAAAATATTACATACACTTTTGTTTACGTTAACTCAATGCAAGTGGACTAGGTCAGGAGTTGGCCTAAGGTAGATCAACTTGTCTGCATTTGCATACATTTTGTCAAGTGATTCAACTCGCCTCTTCAAGTATAGCTGACCCCATTCCTCTCAAGTTTTGGCATACTCTTCTACACCTGTCAGGAATGTCATCTTAAACATCTGAATTGAAGGGCCCAACTACAGCTAAAATTTTGTCTTTTTAATTTCCTGTATCCTTCTTGTTCTTGCCAGCACCTCAGTAGACAAACATACACTGGCAAAACCTTCAAATTTTCATTAAATAGCTCTGTTATTATCGTATTTGCTGAATATTCCTATTGTTCATGTATTGTGGTACCATAGAACTCTTTCAGACATATTTCTGTGTATAGAGACGACTTTAATTAATATAACCTTGAAGGAACCAATGAAATTGGTTGGATTATCAAGCGGTTCAATTTAAGTAAGAGGAAAAACAACAAAGTACGCTGCCAACTCATGTGGCATTATTCGATCCGATGTAACATGTCCCCAAATGAAAAATGCTGCCACTCTTTATGGGTCCAGAGTGGAAAATTAACTTAAAAAGGACATTAAAGGGCCTAAACTTTGTAGAAATTAAACCACACCCAATTTTTCTAGCAAGAAAAAGAGCAAGGTTATCTCATTTTGGCAGTAAGAAAAAGATGAGGCGGAAAAATTTAGCTTCAGGAAATGAAACTATTTACTTTATGTCCATTGTTGTCACTCTTAGGGAGCAGTTGACTGTAATAGAGAACATGGTATGTCCTCTTTACAATAACTAGTACATTAGCTGTTCTACATTTAAGTGACAGCTTAAGTGATATCGAAGGTAAAATTAACGAAGAGTTACAGAGAGTACAAGTATGGTTTAAACGAAACCACCTAAATATCAACACAGAGAAAACTAAATATATGGTCTTTCACTCTAGGAAGAAACAACTCAACTTTGCAGGATTCAACTTGGTTTTAGATACGGCACTGCTACAGCCATTAGCCTCGTTTAAGTACTTAGGGGTCATGTTTGACTCGGACATGAATTGGAAATCGCATATAGAAAAGACATGCTCCAAGCTAGCATATGGTTGTCACACGCTACTAAAAGCCCGTGAATGTTTCGGCGCATCGATTCTACGCATCCTATATTTTGCATTCGTGCACAGTCACTTGAGCTACTGTATAGCATCGTGGGGCAGTACATATAAAACCCATTTGAAATGTATTAGCCGCCTGCAAAAGAGGGCAGTCCGGATCATCACATACTCAAACAGGACGGATACTGCAAAACAACTGTTTCAACTGATGCGTGTACTTCCACTCAATGCGTGTACTTCCACTGGACTCTGTTCACGTGTCCAGTGTTGCTGAAATAGTGCATCGAATAATAAAACTTGATGACCCACTCCCATTAAGCACCTTTACGTTACCCGTGCGCTGTACAAGAGCTGCAGCGGATCACTGCTTTAATTTACCGGTAGCCAGAAATGCCTACGGTCGAAGGCTCATAGAATTTCACGGCGCTCTCATATGGAATGCGATACCGACTGATGTGAAAGAGGCGGAAAATTTTTCACTGGCCATGAAGCATGCACTTCATGCGAACGTTCTAAGTAGTACGATTGTGTAAGTCATTTAGTGCTAATATTATTATTATGACTATTAGTACTATTCTAGTGCTATTATTATTCTGTGCTATAAGTAGCTATGTTCTGTGCTATTATTCCTTGTATAATTCAATCATGTGTTTTTTCGTTTTTTTTTTAACATTTGTATCCAGTTTGATGTCCTTTGTCGCTGTGTAACCGCTTGCGCAATTATGTAGGTATGTCACACAATTGGTCCCGCTACTAGCCAGTTAGGCTATGGGACCAAACAAGTGTTTGCGAAGTTTTTTGTTACATGGATGTGAAAGTTACAATAAAAAAAATGGCTCCTCAACCATCACAAACGGGTGGTGGCCCAAGCTATACTGACCACTTTGCAAGTCCATCCTGCAAGGCATGTAAATCTCCAAAACACCAGGAACACGTGACACGACTTGTTGCCATTAGATGAACAAGTAAAGTAACTTATAATTTGAAAGTGCACTTATAATTGGACTAGAAGTGGTGTGTCATTGTTGTCATGCTGTGCGAATTTGCCATACATGGTGGCTGCCATCTTGTGTTTACAATGATGCTGGCCAAGCCGGCTCCAACTTTGTTGTTGCAAATGCAGTTTCGGTTTCATATTTGCATTTACCCAAGGAATTTCGGACCAATTTTTTCTGAAATTGTAGCATATGTTAAAAAAGAATGTATGCTGTGACAATTTATTGGGAGCTATCATTTTCGCACTAATGTGTAATCATTTCTGGGATTTTACATTCCACAACCATAATATGAATGTGAGGCACGCTGTAGGTGACTCAAGTTTAATTTTCTAGAGTTCTTTAACGTGCACGTAAGTCGGGTGTTCTTGCATTTTGCCCCATCTCTTCCATACTTCCGTACATCTCTTCCATCTCTTGCCATATGTTCCACAGCATTTTTGCAGCGTTCCATAGCAAGACGCATAGGAGGTGCTTGTAAATGACCATTAAATTCTCATGTAAAGTTTGTTAAAATAGTTATCTATGTTATAGAGTATTAGTTTTGTTTTAGCACTATTTCAGGCCATTGTAGCTTGCTTTAACAACTGTTATTTCTTATATTCAGATCATCGACCATGTCAAGAGATGGCTGAACTGTGCTGCACATTGCTTATAAACTTGGCTGAGTGGGATGTCTTCTTGGAGATTGAGAAACAACAACGAGGATCGATAGGTGTATTTGAGGTGAGCTGATGATATTGTCTCATCTGAGGAACATTCTCTAGTTGTTTGTTCAGTAAGGAAAGTATAAAGAGGAGACAACATGATTAAGGGACTTTGCAAAATGCTTTTGGAACATTTTTGTTATTAAGGAGCATCATTTTGTGAATGTCTTCAAGCAGGAAGAATTGAATGCATTTCATATTAAAGAAGTTATAGATCACACTGTTTGTGAACAGTGTGATATTACTGCGAGTTATCCATGCATGTGCCACACCCTTGGAGCAGGTGCTGACTGGCAAAAAAAGTTCAGCCAGCTGCATCTTCCTGCATAAGAGCATTGCATATGTCTGTGTTGATATGATAGCAGTTTCTGGAAATTGCTATTTTCTGAAGTTACGTCATGTAGAAATTGGCTAAAAAAATAGCCGTCCTATTTTTACTGGCATAATGAAGAAGCATTATTGCTTTTTAAAAAATGCATGGCTCCTTTAGGTCAACATATGGGGATTTTAGTAAGAATGCCTTATTGATAAGCACAGCCACAAAGATTTTATTGCAGCTCAAAAATGAACATTTTACAGCAGAACATTTTCACGGCACCAAAATGGCAAAACCGTCAATAAATAACTGGTGTTTGGAGACGATTGCATTGCATAGACGTGAAAGCACTTAATTTTTGTCAGGACATTATTAGTAATGCCGTTTTAAATTATGTACAGTTAAACCTCTATATAATGAAATCAGTAAAATCGGCTATGTACTTTGCATATTGAAATTTGACATTTCATGCATGACACAGTCGCTGACTGATCCTTTGTTTACATAAAAGGTGCCACAAGAAATGTCCGAATAGGGCAGTATGAAAAAACTAAATTGAAAATAACACGAAAAACTCAACTTTGTCGAATCCTGAGAGCCAGCAATCACATTTATTGTTTGATGATGCATTGATGAAGTGCTCATTATGGTGGCCGTACAGTATGTGGAAAAAAAAAAAAAAACTCGGGTTCAACACACTGAGTAAGTGACATTACTGAGCTGATTCTGCCACCACGACTCGCCATCAAAGCTTTCACTGTTGTCCAGTGTAGTACGACACTGATTACTAAGTCACCTAGCTGCTTGCTCTGCACCAAGTTCAATGAATGTGCAGCATTGAAACCTGGAACATGCCACAAAAACAAAAGAGCTCTGGTTTGAAATCTCTTTACCCCTCTTACCCATCTCACCTTACCCATATTTTGGGGGGCCAAGCACATAAAATGCGCTGCCATCGATCAATAATGTCTTGTTGCTGATAGCACCTAGGTGTAAGTTCATGATCATTTCAAGCTTGGTGTTCATACAATTACGGGAGACAGAGGTGTAGTTAAAGGGACACTAAAGGGAAATATTAAGTTGAGCTATATTGAAAGATTAGGCTTGTGTAATAACCAATCCTGGCCAGAACAGAGCATTTGTAAGCAAAAAAAATGATGAAATTGAAGTGGAGCCCTCTGTCATGCTCTGTGGATACCTCATTGAAATGACGTCAGATTCTCTATTTTGATTACTCAATTACTGTTACGGCTTACAGATGAAAATTGAATTACATAAATTGTGACAGTAAATAATTGTGCAGTGAGCCAGGGTTGCTGCTTTCATATTACGGACGTGGAGCTCTCAGACATCCGCTGATTCACAGAAATTGGCAGCCGAGATGGTGATGTCAAGACCTCCATTCGACACGAGCCATTCAAATTCAGCAGCAGCGCCAGGGACTTACACTGGCTTTCCGGACGCAAAAAAAAATTGGTTTAGTGGCGCACAGAAAGCGGTGATAGACTCCAACGCAGGTAAAAAAGATCAATCTAACCAAACTTAATAATTTCCTTTAATGTCCCTTTAAGGAACGTGCACTATGTTCTGTGACAGTGACCCCTTTCTATTCTTAGTATAGTTCACCACAATATGTTGAGTATGCTTAACAGCACAACACTTCTTTATTTGCTGTGGCTGCAAGTGGATCGCTGGTGTGAGGCTGCGAGATAACATGGTGGAGATAATTGACATGGCTATGAATAATGTGATTTCAGATCTGTAGTCATGGCAGAAAGTCTGAAAAATCTGGTGGGAAAGGGTTCCAGTGTTTGAAATATCAGACGATCTTATATACTGGCTCTGTGGGCTACATGCCAGTGCCGCGAAGACAGTAGAATTATCAGGATTGTCTGGAAAATCAAGCATCAGAAAAATATGTCAGCGACTGTATATGGATAAGTGCAACTTATCACTGACATACTTTGGAAGAAACACCTGGATGAGTGAGACTTGTCCTGGGCATGGAAAGGGTTATTTTTAAAGCTTTAATTTCTGTTCATAGTTCTATTCATTTGCATAGGGAATATTCAAAATGTGCAGCACCATCTGTCGACAATCCCAGAAGCTCAATCCCGCCATGTTTTGGTGGGTGCGAAAACAAAACCAGTTGCATATGGCAGCCTTTCAGGTGATAGCTACTGGTTTTTTTATCTTTGTTCTGCTATTACTTGCCAATGCTTCGTGTGCTGTTCAGGCAACAAGGGAGCCCTGACAATGCTGGGAACAAGGTAACACTATATTTAATTGAATTTATCAGTTACCTGTACGAAGAAAAAGAATGTACAGACGCGAACGTGTCTCGTCAACAAGATAGGCACTGTGCTTTGGTTTGGAAATGACCAGCACGCACAAAGGCGCTCTTCAACCTCAGTTCTCATTTTCTCCGTGCAATTTAGTTGTTCGCCTGCAACACAAGCTACGCTTGCAGAACAATATATTACGATATACACATTTTAAAAAAGACGGCCGATGTCGCACACGGGCGAGAGAGCATGATTGATCAACATTAGCATGTCGGTGTTGCAGATCGACGAAAACGATGGTTTCCGTATATAAACGTGTTTAGGCAGTGCCACAGACGCTGCTGTGCGCATACAAGGTAAATCAGTGCCGCAGCACGAGACTCGATCGGCGCAAAGATTCCAGCAGGCATCTCTTTGCAAGCTTCGCAAGGCAGTGCACGCCAAAGTACGTAGTCTGCATGCCACGCCTGCCCTTCGCTTTACAGCCCCTTATCTCTCCCCTTTTATTTTTCTTTCGCTTTCTTCAGTCAGCGTGCGCTGCGAACACGGAGCAAAGAGTTACGAAGCCATACTGTAGATGGAGCTGTTTGTTCAGTAGATCATCGAATTCATCTTTCCGCTGATCGTGGGCCCTTGCGCGCCTCCGTGCATAACCTCGGAGGCACGGTTATGCACGCCTCCATCGCATGTGGAAGCAAAGAGCGCGATATTTATTAAAAAGATATGTCAATGAACGCACACGTATAGCGTTCAAGAAAACCAGAATGACAATACTAAATCTGTTCGAACAATTACGACCGCAAAACATAACAAACAACCAATGTGCAGTAAAAGAGCATACTTGGGCCGCACTCATTGTATACAGTTGAAACGCGCGATCAGTATTTTTGTTTGGTTTGCGGTGCACCACTTATGCACATGCATGTCCAGGCCTTGTTTATTTCGAAAAAAAACTACAACACGCTACTGCAGAGGGTGTAGAGATACTTGTGGCTAAAGAAATGAGCCGAGGAAAGCAGCACAACGTTGCACAGGTCGCGCAGGTCGCGCAGAAACAAGTGGTGTCGATATCTGGCGAGTGTTTATGAAGCATGTATAAAATCACAGTGCGAAATACAGTGGAGATGTATTGCAGTGCAAGGTTATCTTAGAATTTTGACAGTCACACCTTCTCTGCAACAAACACTTTTCTTGAACACCTACCTCAGATCGGAAGCACATGCCACTCGAGAGCAACAGTTCAGCTTTGCGAAGCAGTGCGCCTCTTGCAGCTGCCGTCCGGATGAGTTTTTTAAGTGCACAAAGCTCCGATATTGAGTTCTCGCCGATTTGTGGCAGCACAGTGACGTCCGCTGACCGTTCGGCGCTGGATGACGAAAGAAACAGCCACATTTTCTGGTCTGAAAGTTCGGCAATGACTGCAGCTCAGCCTCTCCGTGGGCTCTCCTTATGGAGACGCTAGCAGACCGATTTCGCGACGGCGCCCAACAAAAAATGGCGGGCGCGCCCAGTGTTGCCAGAGCACCAAGCATTATGAATATCCTCTATTTATTGTAGAAATCTTAATCCCTGTACTATATTAATATGAGCATAAGTATTGCGTAATGCTTATCTATTTACTCTCCATTGCTTATATTTCTTTGCCCCGCAGGGGCGTCTGCGCAAGTAGGCGTTTGGTGTGTAGCGACACCACGGACCCGAGCTAACGGGGGGGTTTCGACCCCCTCCCACGCCTAGCCGTGCGTGGCATTGCCGTGTCCGGGGAAAAGGGGATCCTGGGGGTTGAGCCGACGCCGGGTGATTGGACCTTTAAGGCCCCCCGGCTGAGGCAACACACCCCTTTGGCCCCGGCTTCACGTAGACGGCACCCCTGGGCTGACCCACCCAGGGGAAATCGGCAGTCGCCTTTTCCTGTCTCTCTCTCTCCCACGTCTTCGTCTTTCTCTCCCACTTTTAGCCTTTCCTGTCTCCTCCTCACTTCTTTTTACTTCCGTTCTTCATGGCGGCGAGGGTTAACCTTGTGTAGTTGCCCAACCTTGGGTAGTTATATTTGGTTATAGCGGCGATGCATGGCTGGCGACTTCAAGTGTTCTACCTTGCAGCGTCCCCTTGTTGGGCTCGATGGTGGGTGGCCACCATCGCCGCCGAAATTCGAATGTTTATATGGCAAACACTTTTCCCGCACTTCCTGATCGCCGCCTCAAAAGGTGGCGCACCGATGAACCGTTCACTTTTGCCCAGCCTAAGCAGTCTTTCCCCAAATACCATGTGATACACAGTCAGCACGAAACGAAAACCGTCCGAACTATTTCACCATTCCTCGTGTCAAAGTCTCTCACGGAAGCGATCGGTCCAGGCTATAAAATAACGAAGATGGGAAGCGGCGATCTCCTTCTCGAGGTTCGCGACAAGCCCCAATACGACAGACTATCGAAACTTGTGGCTTTTGGCGATATTCCTGTCTCAGTTGGCCCACACAGGTCAATGAACACAGTACGTGGCGTCATTTCAGAAGATGATCTCCTTGAACTTAGTGAAAGTGAATTACTGGAAGGATGGCAAGAGCACAACGTTGTCAAGGTTCAAAGAATAATGATAAGGCGAGACGATAAGCAAATCCCTACCAAACACATAGTTATTACTTTTGGAACCAGTGATTTACCCGAGTCAATCGAAACTGGCTACTGCAAACTTCGAGTCCGACCGTACGTACCTAATCCCCGCCGATGTTTCAAGTGCCAACGATTTGGACATGGGTCACAGGGCTGCAGAGGGCGTGCCACTTGCGCAAAGTGTGCGTCCAACGACCACTCATCTGACACTTGCACTTCAACAACCCGCTGTGCCAACTGTGAAGGAGACCATCCCGCCTACTCGAGATCATGTCCCTCGTGGAAAAAAGAGAAACAAATCATAGAACTCAAAGTTAAATTCAACCTATCTTTCCAAGAAGCACGTAAGCGTTTTTCTCTGCACAACCAGTCCTCTCCTTCCTACAGCGATGTGACGCGTCGGGGCGCAGCGCCACATCTTTCGGCGGCTGCAACGGCCAGACGTAGTGTGACTGCAGTCAAGCCATCCGCGCCCCCGGTTGGAGCAGCAAGTGCTGTTCCGCCCCTTGCCAATGAGGGCCAGCAGACTCCCACGTCTGCCGGACCCAGGGCCACTGCTTCGGCAGTAGGGCCCGAAAAACTCGGAAATGTGCCCGCTGAGCGGGCGCTATCCACCACCTCAGAAGTGATGGATACCTCTAGATCTCCTGCGGCGTCTTAGACGCCCAAGGAAGGTCGAAGCTCACTCGAGCGCAGTAAGAAAGAAAAACTCCGCATCACGGGGCCTGAAAAGGTCTCGTGAGCGAAAGGTCTTGTTAACCCACCTTCCTTAGACGCACAGCATAAAACACGACAAAATGGATACCCAAATACTTCAGTGGAATGTTCGAGGCTTGCTCCACAACCTAGATGACATTAAGGAACTCCTCTATAAGTTCAGTCCAAGGGTGCTGTGCGTCCAAGAAACGCACCTTAATTCTTCTCACAAGAACTTTCTCCGGCACTATGCCATTTACCGCAAAGACCGCGATAACGCCCTGACTTCGTCGGGCGATGTGGCAATAATCGTAGATAAGCGAGTCGCTTGCCGGCATCTGCAACTAAAAGCGTCCCTAGAGGCCGTCGCGGTCAGCGCAGTACTTTTTAACAAGCTGATCACTATTGCATCGATATACATCCCCCCGAACTATACTCTGTTAAAAACAGAATTTGAAAGTTTAATGTGTGAACTACCCGAACCTTATATGGTCGTAGGAGATTTCAGTGCTCACAACACGCTGTGGGGACATAGCCGTTGTGATGGCAGAGGGCGTCTAGTAGAAAGCTTCCTCTTTTCTACAGGTGCATGTTTACTGAACAAGGCGGAGCCTACTTTCTTTAGTATGGCAAACAATACATCCTCATCCATCGATTTAAGCATTGCATCAAGTACACTCGTTCCATATCTACAGTGGAACGTGATTAAAAGCACATATGGCAGCGACCATTTTCCCATTATCATAACGTTAACAAAAGACGACCAGTGCTCTCCACGCGTTCCCCATTGGAAAGTCGAGTCAGCCGACTGGAAGCGGTATAAAGAACTTACTCACATGACCTGGGAAGCCATCTCGGAACTTCCCATTGATGATGCAGTTGAACATTTGACGGCGTTTATCGTTGATATGGCATCAATCTGTAATCGCGAAACCAACGGTCCCTCCTTTAAAACGACGCACTCCCTGGTGGAATGATGAATGTAAGGAAGCTCGCAGAAAACAAAACAAGGCTTGGAATGTTTTTCGCGACTCTCCAACAGCCGAAAACTTGATCAGCTTCAAGAACATAAAGTCAGAAGGAGAACGCGCCGGCGTGCCAAAAGAGAAAGCTGGCAAAGATATGTCTCCAGCATAAATTCGTATACCGATGAAAGAAAGGCCTGGAACAGGGTAAACAAGATAAAAGGTCGAGAAACCCATCCTCTACCACTAGTAGATACGCAGGGCGACACTCTTGAAGATCAGGCTAATTCGTTAGGGGCACATTTTGAACACATTTCTAGTTCATCTCATTACTCGGACACAATCTTGAGGTACCAGCGAAGAGTGGAGCGGTTGCCTCTCCACCGGAAGGGAAATAAAAATGAACCGTATAACCGCCCATTCAACATGGCGGAGCTACAGGCTGCACTAAAGTGCTGTAATAAATCAGCCCCTGGAAAGGACCGAATAGTCTACGAGATGATCTGCCACTTACACCCTAAAACCGACAAAATATTACTGTCGCTTTTTAACTCTATGTTCTCTGCTGGCTATATCCCGACTGCCTGGAAAGAAGCAATAATAATCCCTATTCTTAAAGAGGGCAAGGACCCGTCCTCCGCCAGTAGTTACAGGCCTATAGCTTTGACAAGTTGCCTATGCAAACTCTTTGAGAAAATGATTATTCGGCGCCTGCTCTATTTTCTTGAAACAATCTATTAGACCCATTACAATGCGGTTTCAGGGAAGGTAGATCCACAACAGATCACCTTGTTCGCATTGAGACTACTATTCGCGATGCCTTTGTGCACAGCCAGTTCTTCTTATCGGTGTTTTTAGATATGGAGAAAGCATATGACACAACCTGGCGTTTTGGAATTCTCCGCGATCTGGCAGAAATGAGAATCCAAGGCAACATGCTAAACGTGATTAGTAGTTACCTGTCTCACCGTACGTTCCGTGTTAGAGTCGGTAATGTCCTGTCTCGTCCATTTACGCAAGAGGCGGGTGTACCACAGGGTGGTGCACTCAGCTGCACTCTATTTATTGTGAAAATGAACTCGCTCCATAGTGTAATGCCAAGCACGATGTTTTATTCTGTATATGTGGATGACACTCAAATAGGTTACAAGTCATGTAATCTCACTACCTGCGAACGACAAATACAGCTTGGCTTAAACAAACTGTCTAAGTGGGCAGATGAGAACGGTTTCAAACTAAATCCTCAAAAAAGTACGTGCGTCCTCTTCACAAACAAGAGAGGCGTGCTTCAAAGCCCTGAAATCAATCTACATGGTGAAAGACTATCTGTGAGCCGTGAACATAAATTCTTCGGGCTAAGTTTAGACTCAAAATTGACTTTTATTTCACACTTGAAATATTTAAGAGCAAAGTGCCTTAAGACAATGAATCTGCTGAAGCTCTTGTCCCGCACATCCTGGGGAAGTGACAGAAGGTGCCTTTTGAGCTTATACAAATGTCTCGTACGGTCGCGCCTTGACTACGGAGCTATAGTCTATAACTCTGCTACACCTAGTATACTGAAAATATTAGACCCTGTTCATCACATGGGTATCCGACTCGCTACAGGAGCCTTCAGGACTAGTCCGGTACAAAGCCTGTACGTCGAATCTAATGAATGGTCTCTACATTTACAAAGAACATACTTAAGCCTTTCATATGCCTTCAAAGTAAAATCAGATGTACATCATCCATGTAACTCAGTGATTGAGGACGTATCCACGGCCAGGCTGTTCTGCAACAAACCAGCTACTAGACGTCCACTGTCTCTCCGTTTGAAAGCAGTGGCAGAGGAAACGGGTGTCTCGCTTCTAGATAATGTCCTAATGGCCCCCACTCGGCTTCCACCGCCGTGGGAGTGGCAGAATATCCAGTGCGACATTTCTTTTATAGAAATATCAAAACGAGCACCTGAGACTCACATACGTTCGCACTTCCTCGAGCTCCAGGACAAGTATTCATGCGCAGAATTTTACACAGACGCTCCTAAATCACATGCTGGTGTTGCTTACGCAGCACTTGGATCATCGTTTTCCATGTCTGGTGCACTGAATCCACATACAAGTATATTTACAGCGGAAGCATATGCGATCCTCACGGCGGTTAAGTATATAAAGCAAATTAATGTTACGAAAGCAATTGTGTTCACGGACTCACTGAGGGTCGTTAGAGCTCTAATGAGCCTACGAAAATATAAGAACCCAGTCTGCAATGAATTATACAGCTTGCTATGCTCAGCGTATATGGGCGGCCAAGTCGTTATAATATGCTGGGTACCCGGCCACAAAGGCATAAAAGGCAATGTAGCTGCAGACGAAAGCGCCACCTAAGGAAACTTTGAATACAGAGACACAAAAATAGCTATCCCTCCCACTGACCTGAAGCCTTTTCTGCGTCAGGAGTTGCGAAAATGTTGGCAAAGGAATTGGGACAGTGAAGTGTCAAATAAGCTACACACAGTCAAGCCAAGAATAGGGAACTGGATATTGGAGAAAGCAACAAGATATAAGGAAGTACTTCTTTGCAGGTTAAGGATTGACCATACTTATGGGACACACTCGTATCTACTCAATGGAAATGATCCCCCGAGATGTGACGGGTGTGGCGACACCCTTACAGTCCTTCATGTTCTCATCCAGTGCCCCGAAATAGAAACCCAACGTAAAAAGTACTTTCACCTCGCATACCGTGAACGCATCCCTCTTCATCCAGCATTTTTTCTTAGCAATGAACAGCTTTTTGATTCTAAAACACTACTAAAGTTTTTAGAGGACGTAAACAAGCTACAAATAATCTGGCCTGGTCATCTGTGACTTCAAGTACCCTCTCGAACACTAATGCTTTCCATAGACTGTACACTATCATGTCATTGTAATGGAGATTATACGCACATAGCTCACATCATTAGTCATTCTCACAGTTTTATTTCTTGGATGACTTCCGCAAATCCACAGCAACCAGTTTTAGGTCCCTATACAACCCCGTCGCATCTACCATTTGCAACTCATTGAATCATCACATATACTACTTTGTAAATCCGCTACCACATGACATGGCGCTCTTTGGCCATAACTGGCCCTTGTGCCATTAAACACAACACATCACTTTCCTTTTTTATTATTTTCGTTTACCGCCAACTCCTGCAACTCCTGCAGGAAAGGGATGCCAAAGAATCAGTTACACATTTAAATGAATGCTATCAATTTACCATATCTTATATATATATATATATATATATATATATATATATATATATATATATATATATATATATATATATATATATATATATATATATATATATATATATATATATATATATATATATATCTTTTCTTCAGAGTTTGACTGTTTTTGACTGTTAATAACGCACGGTATTACACGGCTAGCATAATAAATCTGAGGAAACTCACGCTTGGTAGACGCCCTTTGAGATGGCAAAAGAAGATGGCTTTCGAAGTAAGCAGATATTACATGTCAGGCACTTCAGCAATGTTTCAACACGAGGGCTTTCACGTAGAAGCAGTGAAAACAGAAAGGGCAGTGGATCACATAGACAATTATTAGTTAAACACAATGGCGAGGTTGGCTCTTGCTTCGGATGCTTAACATTACGTGACAAAGCCCTATAGAGCTATGCTCCGTTTTACACATCAGGTGCAACGCTGTGGAAGCTATGCAAGTTCGGTCAGCAGAATGGATAACTTGCTTGCTTGCTTCACCCTTAATTCTTGGATAAAAAAGTTCGTATTTTAGGTGGTAAGACCATTGAACTGTTTCTTGGTGCGAAGTACAGCAAGAAGCCTGGATAGCCTCCCCGCCGTTGCAATGTGCGAAACCGAAATTCGTCCGTCCGATTTACGCAAAAACTCCTAGCGCCTACGTGCCACAGAAACTGGACAAACCCCACTACTGACCACCGCTAGAAGTGAAGGAGACCTGTCTGGCAAACACTAACTCAAATTATGAGTTCTGAACAAACGTAGCTAATAATACAGAAATACTTCAATGAACCACAGGGATTAACCGAACGATAATTATCGGGGCCGCTCGTTTTAGCGTCTCTGGTTAACTTGTATTGAATGCTTGGGTGGTGAATTTTTCGGACGTCACCCAGCAAACATTAGAACGAGGATTAGATGACAACAAAGAGCAACGTTCGCGTCTCGTCTTGTTTATGTCCTTGTTTCTTTGCAGCATCTCGCACGACGTAATGCAGACAAGTTCTTAGGGAATTTTAAGTTATTGTATGTCGGAGCGGCAGCACAGTGAACTGATAAAAGAACTAGTGGTACGCGAAATACGCTGTAGAGCACAGCTCTCTCAGGCGCCCGTTCTTGCGTTGAGCGGCGTCGCATTCGGTGGCGTAATATATGGGAGATCTGGGGAGCACTTCTTCCCCTCGACGTGAATGGACCACAAGACACGAAGATAGACTGAATGTGCACACTGAGGTTTCGCTTGGTGAGGGGCGACATACCCATAGATCCAACGCGGACGTTGATAGGAAGGCGACGATGGCTGTGCATGCATAACCGAATGGATTACTATAACAATAATAGCATACTGCACGTAATATGCTAGTCGCTACCACGCGAACCAGCCAGCGAGTAGCCTAGGCTGTATTTTTGAACAGCGGAGCTATTTAGGCCGGCCGTATTCTGTCCAAAGCAAATAAAAAAAACCTCAGGCGCGTATGCGCCACAAGAATGGGGCAAGCCCCCTACCGAGTACAGCAGGGACGAGCGTAAAACAAAAACGAAATTGTGAAAGTGAGAGATAGAAAAAGAAAGACAGAGAAAGAAAGAGACAGAAAGCGGTAGAAAGGAAAAGAAAGGGAGAATTAGACAGAAATAAAGGAAGTAATGAAAAGTAGAAAGACAGAGCAACACATAGACAGAGAGAGAAAGATAGAAACAAACAGACACAAAAAATCGATTGAAAAAAAAAACACAGACAGCAAGAAAGAAAGATGGAGAAAGATAGAAAGAGCGAGACAGAGAAAGAAATAGATGGAGAGAAAAAAGAAATAAAAAGAGACAGATAAAAGAGAGATACAAGAAACACAGAGAAAGAGAAGAAGAAAAAAAAAGAGAAAAATCAAGAGAAACAGGCAAGGCCGCCCAGCTCCTCCCTTCCTTCAGGCTTGGCACCAGTAGTGCGAATCTGCCATAACCTTCGGGATTTGAGCCAACCGTTACCAGATTGATCGACGTGTTTGTGTAAATGGAATTTTGTGCGCATATCGTGTGCTTACCAGGCACGTCGGCTGTAGTGGCGCCTAAAGGGTATAGCTTATGGTCTGACTTAACGTCAGCACCTGCGTTAGAGCCCAGATGCCAGTTTCGTCAAAACTTAGTACATGCTAAAGTGCGTTAATTGCATATAACGATGCTAGTTTATTCTTCTGGGGTCGGGTAACGTTTATTTATAGCTTGCGGAGTCATAAATGTACATGTAAAGTATATTACACTCTTACAAAACAGGATAGTCAGCGCTGCAACCTCAATTCATGTTGTCCCTACATGAAGCCTAAATATAATCTTCTTCCAAAGCAATTTCATAGCCTGGCGTGGCTACGAGATGGATTTACGGACTTCCACGCGGAATTCCTGCTTGGATTGCGACTCGAATCGAAATTCTTAATCTTTGCACCTGTCAGAACCTTACGCTTGCCAACTGCGCAGCCGACGCCGGCGCCGAATTTTCCACGACACGGGCTCTTTGACGTTACAGCGTTAAAATTTGCAATGTCTGTACTCGCCGCTTACGGGCCCGCGATTTAGATATCATCAATTATTGGAAAACGGCGCCCACTAATATGGAGACAACCGGCACAGCTTCGAAGGAAGCATTCTTGTATACCCGCACATCTGTACACTCGCGGGCGCCGGGTTGTTCGCGCACAGTGGCGCCGCCACAACTGAAATATCTAACTGATAAAAGCTTGGCTTCAAACGCGCAAGCCTCTTTGAGGCGAGTCAATACAGAAAAATCATCGCAGCTTCACGCTAGGGGTGCCAAGCCTGAAAGAAGAGTGCGGCTGGGTGGCCTTTCTTGTTTTTCTCTCTTTTTTTCATTGCGTAGCACATTAGGGCTCGTCTAGTCGTCTATTCATAGATCTCATGTGGCGTGATCACGCTCAAAATCATGTGGTTTAATACCGTCCTCAAAGAAGGCTAACGATGCTCAAAACCGTGTTAAATGAACGAACCAGGTATAAAATAATATAATGAACAGGTATGACGAAGAAGTGACCATTATAATTACCTTAAAGTCATTATTGACGCTTCGGAAATATGCGGTTTACGCCCGCGCCGCGCCAGAGAAAGTGCCACCGCCTTGCAGAGTGCGCGATCGCTCATTCCACCGGCGCGTATCCGGCGCCTCATCAGCGCGCCGTGTGGCAAATGCGCCTGCGGTGGACCGCTGCGCACTCCTCCACCTTCACTCTTCTTGGGGGCGATCGGAGATCTCTGTTCTGCGCCGTTCGTTCTGTGCCCGTTCTGGCGGCGCGCGCGATTGGCCAAAGCCGGAAAAAAACATGGCTGATCCCTCCGTCATAGGAATCGGTATAACACGAAAGTGAAACGCGTCTTCACAGAAGTAGTGCTTATTGTGTACCCCTATATGAGAGCTTGTACAATGTCTATTCGTGTTTGGTAGCTATAGCACCGTTTGACGTGAATGCACCCATGTTGACGGCATGTCTCTATCGCGACTACTAACGCCCATGATCATGATTAAACCGTTGTGGTAGCTGACGGTGTGAACATATATTTGGACACAGCGAATCGTGAATCCCGCGTACGGATGATATCAACAAGCTCATAATCAACACTGGTACCCGGTATGCACTTCTTCAAAGCGTCGTCATATAAGGAGAGAAACGGCACGGTGTGCGCTTTCTAGTAATGGGTAGCCGACGCCTGTGCTGATGCATACATAACACACACTGCTTCAGCAACACGGGAGGTAGAGTTTCGTAGCCTGAGCCGCAACCCGTGCGTCCCGCTGGCCTCTGTCTCGCAGGCGCTGCTCTCGCTCCACCAAGGCACGACATTCGCCCGTCGAAATCGCGTCCTTTCTGCAACGCATATTGCAGCAGTTTTGTTAGTCGGTGCTCTCGCAATTGAAGCAGTCGGCGGCGGAGAAATCCCGTTGGTGCACGTGGAAGCTGCCCTACTCCGATGAGCCGACGCATGCTAACACGAAGCCAAAGGCAAAGAACGTAACTGCGTCAAGGGTGCCTTAACCATGACTTCCGATATCGCCCGCAATCTCGGAGTAAGCGCTAGTAAGTGTCGATCGTGAAGCATTACTTCTTTTCACATCTCACAGACGGCGGCACCGCCCCGCTCCGCCCGCCGCGAAAGAGAATGTGTGAAAGATATAAGGCGCGTTCGCGCTGTATCTATCGCTTCTCGAGTTAGCTTAGTCGGTAGAGCGTCGGGCGCTTGCCGTCGCGGCCGCACCGTCGTGGGTTCGATTCCCAGCCGGGTATCTTTTTCCTGGTTTTTTTCTTTCTCACTCGTTGGCGTCCATTTTATCAACGTCATATCCGTGACGGATGTACTTGGTGGACCCCGGCATAAAACACTTTCGTGTTAAAACCACGACTATTAGGGGCGAGACCATTTCTTTTTTTTTTTTGCTTGATCTTTTCTTTTTTGGTGATATACCGCGTCATAACGAGTGGGGTGTTCGGAGATCTCTGTTCTCCGCCGTTCGCTCTGCGCCCATTCTGGCGGCGCACGCGATTGGCCGAAGACGGCAAAAACCACGTCCCTGAGGAGCGTAGCCATTTTTATTTTTGCTTGATCTTTTATTTTTTGATGACGTCATACCGCGTCATAACGAGCAGGTCGTCTGCTACAAACGAACAGAGCTCGAGACCATTCGCACGCGTTCTCTCGAACGAACAAATGGCTTCGAACGGCATGATGCAGCGGTTGCGGCTGCCGCAAGAGCTGATTTTGAGAAAATGGCGCTTGCGACGTGTGTTTCTCTTTCGGTTGGAGGTGCGAGATGCGTTTGAAGACATGAGCGAGTGGCGGCGTCGCTTTCGGTTCTCGAAACGAACAGTGCGAATGAAATGAACGGGCCTGCTACTTGGCTGTGGTCTTATGCGCAGGGACTCCTTAGTTAAAAAGCGCTACCAGCTACTGCCCCGTGTCCTCCCGGTCCTCACTCGTGAACGACGGCCCCAGGGGGCATGATGGCGTAGCGATCTGTGGGTGCTCTTTCATAAAAGCCAGCAGAAGCTCCCTTTGACGATCCGATACCCGGGAGCCAAGCCAGACATTCCGGTGGAACGACATTTTGAAAAAGTGCGCCAACCGCTACTTTTCTTTTTTTTTTTTCGTGTGCACGACTTCACATAGCGAGCAGGTTAGAAAAATTAACACCAATAAATATCAGCACTGAAACCTATTGCTGTTTCAGAAACTGTTTGAGCTTGAGAATAAAAACAATAACTTTTCGTATATCAAATGTATGTATTAGAAGGCGAGAAACACTTCGTTTTGAAATATACGGTCCCCTTACCTAGGAGAAACGATGCGCGTCTACTTCCGGAAAGCTCGCCGCTCACCGCTTGACGATTGGCTGTCCTCTTCCTCTCGGCGGAAGAGAGCTGCGGACCGCCCACTTTTGTGACGCAACACCGGCAGAACGAACGTGGAACGAACGGAGATCTCCGATTCCCCTCCCCCCTGATGGATCCCACTGACCAAGAGCGCATCGAGCGTCCGGCAAATCCCGCGGTGAAGGCTCAGCGAGCAGCCACCGCTCGACAAGCGCGATAACCCAAGCGACAACAGACAGTGCCGATTCCCGTACGCAACAGCAAAACGAGCAAGGACACAGCCATAGTATTACAACATTTAATCGTCATGACAAAGTACCACACAGCACATAATGTTAAATGCTCAGGATACCGTAATGCCCATATTGCACTAACAGCAATGATACACCAATAACAACAACAACAACAACGCAACAAGAATCGCTGGATCCCTGTGGTACGCACTTCCTATGGTTTCACAGTAGGAAGCTGCATTAAGTGCGTGATTTCGAACCACAGCAATCGCAAGATAAAACGTTTCTTTTTCTTCTGTTTCTTTCTCTTTCTCTCTGTTTCTTGTATATATATTTTTTGTATCTGCTTCGTTCTATTTCTTTCTTCATTTCTCTCTCTCAGGGGTTCTCAAACAGTCTGGCCTCGGGGAACTCCCACGGCTATTCCGGAGTGCCGCGGAACCCTTACTTTTTTATAGCACGAATACAATCAGAAGTGGGGTGGGGGTGGGGTGTATGTGACACTTCTCGACGACCGTAACCACAGTATTAATTCACCGCATTCACCCAATATTTTATTACCGAAGGCTGTCGTCGTTGACGTGCAACTTCTTATAATACACAGACTTGCGATTCATCCGCAACACCCCCACCCTGCGCTGCGAGTCACGTAATGCGCCCGCCGACCATGCAGTGCATGATTCAGGCAGCCGCGTGCCTTCAGTAATGTGTTCACAAAACTAAGCGCCGGATGTACAGAAGCTTGCTTTATTATTATTTTTTTTAAACATAAATGAAGGCATGCCAATCAGACTGCGAAATCGCCGTCAACCCATAAACCGGTCGTAAGGCGCATTTAGCCCACAGCCGGCACGAAGTGCTGCCTCTTGCTTGTATGAAAGAACTAGTTGCGCATCTTGTTTACAAAACCTACAAAGTGAAGGAGCAAATAGGCGTGTAAGTAAACTGCCACGTGAACGCCGGCGCGCCATGAGCCATGAATAAAACGCCGAGGTGCCAGTTAACAAACCGCCCTCACGAGCATGAATTGCCAGCGTTCTGCCACCGCGGGTCCGCAAATCGCGCGCGTTTCATGCGCGCAAGACTAGCAGACTTCAGTGCACCTACCGTGTGGATCTCTCGCTAGCCGCAGACACCCAATGTGTGGATGCAGCGTGTGATGGCATCGTTAAATGTTAAGAGCCTTGCAAGCTTTCTCTTCGAAATCGTAAATTAAGTGCTAATGGGGGTAAAGTGAGAGCGAGTCGCATTCGTTCGGTCGGAACGAATGCGACTCGCGGAACCCTAAAGTGTCTTTCACGGAGCCCCTGGATTTCGCGGAGCCAGTTTGAGAGCGTATGTTCTACTTTTTTATTTTCTTTATCGCTTTTTCTATCTTTACTTCTCTTCCTTCTCTTTCTTTTTCTCTCTCTCTTTCCTTGATCCTATTTATTTCACTCTCTCTTTCTGTCTTGTCCTCTGTTTTTCTCTCCCTCTTATGTCTTTCTCTGTCGTTCTATCTTTTATGTCGTTATTCCCTTTATTTATCTCTATTTTTCTCTTTCTCTCTCCTCGGTTCCCTCTATTTCTATCTCCTTCTTTCTCTCTCTTTCTTTCATCCTCTCTATTTTCTTTTTCTATCTCTCTTTGACGTGTTTCACGTGCACCGCTTTGCCGAGCAGAGTTTTTGTTTAGCTCTCACACCTGCTGTACGCGGTAGTGGGGCCTGCCGCTTGCCCATTCCCTACGGCGCGTACCCACCTGTGAAGTTACTGACGACGAAACAGAAGTTACCGATCGCTTAAACAACTTCGCTGTTAAAATCTAATATGGACGCGACCGTTGCTGGTCGGTGCTCGCTGATGGCGCCGCCTTCCTGGCGGCCGCTATACGTCCATTCAACCTTTCTTTATAATGCTGACTGATTGCTCCACTGCTCCACGGTGGTACGACCAAGTCAGGCAATTGCTCAGCATTTAGTCGTGCCCCACAAGGCGATTTTGTAACAATTCTTTCTTGAATAAACGAAACCAAATCGAATCAAATACTTACATAATATGTGTATTTGTTCTTCTATTTCGACGAAGCCGCTGAGGCAGTATAGTGAATGGTGGCGAGCGGCGCGTCGCCGCGGCTTAGCAGCCATTTACCGCACTCGCTCGACAAGGAAATGTGCACATAAGTATTTTCAAACGACATTTGATTGAAGGAGAGCTAAATAGGTGCATGCTTATGCACTAGTGGCATGGTACCACAAGTAATAGCCATCGCAAAAAATGTGAACTTCAGTATACTACTGTAGTAAATACAGAATACAGAAATACAGACATGGAGTGCGCGTAGAACATACTTGGATGTGACTTTCCGGGAGACGCCGGCTCGGCCACGGCGTGGTAGAATATTTATTGCGGCATAAAACGGGACGAAGAGCACAGAGAACATGTCACTGCGTGTCCTGTGTACTTCCCCTTTCTTTAACCAGCGGTCCCGTAAACACAGGACCCCAGATGTGTAGAAGACTTCGTTTCGCAGCGGGGTTGCTCGGATGGTTCCGTCAACGACCCTAGCGGGGCACATCGCGCAGACATCGGGATCCACTACGACGCCGATGTGCGGTCACTTCAGCGGCGAATCGACGAGCACACCCTTCAGTGGCATGGGGACAGCGGCACCCCTTTTGCTGACCCCCCCCCCCTAAGCTATTTGTCGGGCTAACCACCTCACCAGCAGGCGCCGCTGCCTTGCAGCTACTGCAAGTGCCTTACCTTATTTATTCATATATATATAGATATATATTATATATATATATATATATATATATATATATTATATATATATATATAGATATATATATTATATATATATATATATATAAATATACATATATATATATATATATATATATATATATATATATATATATATATTATATATATATATATCTTATATATATATATATATATATATATAATATATATAAACCAAGGCGTTTAGGAGTAGCACTGCTTTATAAAATAGAGGAACAGTTACGACAAGTTACGTGCTAATGGCGGAACCACCTAAGCGCCGAGACAACCCAACGTCTTCGTCTTGTCCACCTGAGTGGTACCATCTGCCTTACCGAGTAGCACTCATCTTCTTCACTACAATATATATATAATATATATATATATATATATTATATAGTAATATATATATATATATATATATATATATATATATATATATATATACCACCTCACCAGCAGAAATACAGAATACAGAAATACAGACATGGAGTGCGCGTAGAACATACTTGGATGTGACTTTCCGGGAGACCATATATATATATATATATATATATATATATATATATATATATATATATATATATATATATATATATATCGCGCTCCTCCAAGAAGCGCGACCAATGAAAGAACAAGTATCAAAAGACGCTGGCGCACCAACACCCTCCTCACCCACTCGAGACAGAGGTACACAACCAGCCGCCTCGAATCAAACGCCCGGCAAAGCCTGGAAGTTTCTAGAGAGAAAGCATGATGCGACGCCGAGTGACGCCACCACGATTGGAACTATCGGACACATCTCGCAGTTTCCCTAGCCTTGGCTGTGCTGCTCGCCGAAGGACCCTCCCGACGCTTCTGGAACCTGGGGGAGAAGGGATAAAAGCGTGCATCGACGACCAGTCAGAGAGTCCGCTGGTCAGAAGATGGTGAAGTTATGCTGAGTGTGGCTCCGTCAGCCAAAGAAGGCATGTTTTTGATGTTGTGCGGTCAGTCGATCGTCGATCTGGAAGAACCGGATGATGACGCCGTGTGAGCCGTGACAAGTTACGACGACGGAAGGAACTACGACAATCTGCGCTGGAGGTAGCGTGAGTGTTTCTTGGAAGAGAAGCAATCAAGTACTGACCAAGGATTGTGGACTGGATACGCTGTTGAATATTCACGACTCTAACTGTTCTTGAATAGGTTGTAATGCATGATATTGAATTTGTAGCGCGTGGTCTTTGTTTAGTTCCCGTTGTGTTAACATCATCTGAGTTATATAGTGAAGTTGTAACACCAGCCGAGTGTGCATGAGTTTGTGATGTTTGTACTGCCTTACCTAAGAATATATTTCGTTTGTGTTATCGACTCTCGGCTTTGGACCACAACCGGCGCTGGCTGGCGCACTAAAAGGACCATCTATAAATTGTCCGCGCTTTCGTGGTGCGTTTTCGGAGGGCCGAGACACCAGCCCTTGGAATATATATATATATATATATATATATATATATATATATATATTTACTGTTAACACTCATAGAGAATCATACCAGAGAGGACAATAGAATTACATAAGGTTCCGTGATACTGAGCACTTTACAAATTAAATAAGACATTTACTTAAATATTTTCACAAAAATTAAAAATTACCATATATTTTTCAACTAATGTACGATTCACATCAAGTCGCATGTATATCTTGGCACTGCAAACGTTAAATGGTAAACTCCCCTAAATACGCGTCGACAGCATTTACGAAGTCGGCGACATCGTTTAGAACGACAGCATTTGGCAGATTGTTCCACATTTCTATACAATGAATATCGAAATGTGTCAGTATTACTTCGACCCGCTTTGTGACGAAGTCGTGGTTAGTTCGTCCATTTTATTTGCCAAGAGCGTATAGACATTTGAGTTTATCAATCATAAACCGATCCTGCATATTTGAATGAGTTAAGACAGCGTCGCACTGATGGTGCCAAGCCTGAAGGAACAGCAGGACTAAGCAGCCTTCCCTGTTTCTGTTTATTCTGGCCTTTGTTCCTTCCTCTCTTTCTTCTTAATCTCTATTTTTCGACATCTTTTTTATGTGTTTTTCTTTGCCTATCTATGTCTTTCTCTATCTTTCTCGATATTTATATCTTGTTTTTTTTCTTCCCTTTCATTTCTCTCTTTTTATTTGTCAGTTCCTCTTTCTATCTCCTTCTCTCTCTCTCTCTCTCTATGTATTTTAACACGAAAGTGTTTATGCCGGGTTCCACCAAGTCTTCAGTGACGTATTTCCGTCACGGAAATGACGTCGAAAAAATTTACACGATCAGATGGCAAAGAAAAAAAGTTCCGTCAACGGGCATCGAACCCACGTCCGCTCAGCCTGCAACTACAGATGCCGGGCACGCTATCCACTGCGCCACGGTCACAGACTCTAGATCTTTTACAAACGCGTCTTTTATATATACCACTCTTCCGGTCGGTGGGGTGGTGTTGCCCTCTGGGAGCGGTAAAGTGAAGTAATTCGACATTACTGTGGCCTCCGCAATTAACACCTGCAACGGGTTACACGTCCGTCCCATTGGGCGCGTTTTCAATAGAAGTTCAGTTTTGTCAATGCCTTAACACACATGATTATTGCAACTGCGCAAAAAACGGACGGAAACACGAAGGGCGAGAAAAGGACAAACAAGCGCAGACTAACAACTGAAGTTTTATTACAAGAACGAGGCAATATAAAGGGCAGGAAAAAAGCGAGAGAGGGCAAAAAAAAAAAGAAGGAGACAAAAGGCACGAGGGACCAAATAAAAAACTTTGGCCACATCAGGTATGGCACACCCGTCATACAAAACCAAGATAGCTTAACTCTTTATCGTGTATGGCGACAGAGGGAACACTGACGCAGGACTCAGAATTCTTGTGAATATGCGCAGCCTCAATTAGTTCTCGCGCTCTTTGGTTCTTATGCCTGAACAACACAGAGGTATCACCAAAGAGCGGAGTGCAGCCGCATTTCTTACAGTGGGCTGCTAGATGAAGACCGGAGTGACCTTTCAGAGAATTAAAATGTTCTCGAAGTCTAACAGGCCGCTGCCTTAATGTTAGACTTCGAGAACATTTTAATTCTCTGAAAGGTCACTCCGGTCTTCATCTAGCAGCCCACTGTAAGAAATGCGGCTGCACTCCGCTCTTTGGTGATACCTCTGTGTTGTTCAGGCATAAGAACCAAAGAGCGCGAGAACTAATTGAGGCTGCGCATATTCACAAGAATTCTGAGTCCTGCGTCAGTGTTCCCTCTGTCGCCATACACGATAAAGAGTTAAGCTATCTTGGTTTTGTATGACGGGTGTGCCATACCTGATGTGGCCAAAGTTTTTTATTTGGTCCCTCGTGCCTTTTGTCTCCTTCTTTTTTTTTGCCCTCTCTCGCTTTTTTCCTGCCCTTTATATTGCCTCGTTCTTGTAATAAAACTTCAGTTGTTAGTCTGCGCTTGTTTGTCCTTTTCTCGCCCTTCGTGTTTCCGTCCGTTTTTTGCGCAGTTGCAATAATCATGGATCATTACCAACTAGCCCAACTTACCACTCTTCTGAACTTCATTTCTTGTACATCGGGCTCTTTTCCTTGTGTTAATTTTCCTGTTAATGATCCGGCCGTCTTGACTTCGCTCATCGCCGTCGGTGTTGTGAAGGCTCGCACGGCTTCTTGGCACATCAGAGATGGCACGTGCCCAACGGAGCTTCAATCCTGGTGTGGGTGGTTGCAGCCGTCCCCAGGTCACTCGAGGCGGCTTTGCCGCATTTTGCGCTCGGAGTGGTGGCGCCAGGTCCGACACTACAAGGATTGCCTGAGTGTATGGTGCAGTATGAGGAGTGGTACGCCGTCCCACCGGTTCTACAGGAATCGACTCCACAGACATTGGTGTGCTACCGCCGACCTAGCTACTGAGGCGCTCTGGAATATAGTCCGCCCGACGTTGCCTCGTCGAGAAAGGACTTCTGCTACAAATGGACATGTTTTCACGTTGGGAAATGCGCATCTACCGGACCAACACAGGCAGGTTCTTGAGCTAGGGCCCAAGTTTGCCTTTGAGCCTCGTCTGTCGAATGTTGACAAGGTCAGTCTGTTGCATGATATTTCCCGCCATGTACCAGAGGTTGAAAAACAGCGGTGTATTAGAGACTGCATGGACGCTATAGGTGGTACGCCAGGCAAGCCACGGCTGAATTTTAACTGGAAAGGGATGGTTGATTTTTTAGCTAACAATGCACTTAGACTACTTGTTTCTGACAAAGAAGGACAGTTCGTTGTTTTGCCGGAGGGAATGTATTGCGAGAAGGCGTTACAGGCTGTGCGAAAGAATTTCCGGACTACGTCAATTAAGCCAACGGAAAGGAAAAAACAAGCTGTCGCCCTGTTGCTGGATATGAACCTGCAGAAGCTTGCGCAGTCTGTAAAAAAGGCTAAGAAATTGCAGCTTGAACTTTTTTACACTGCAAAAACGCACAAGCTTGGGATGCCTTTCCGTGCAATAATCACGGAACGTGACTCGTGGCAGTATTGTGTGTCTGGTTTTTTGCAGACTTGCCTATCGTCTCTATATATAGATGACCCATACGTTGTTCCTAACTCGGAAACGGTTGTGCAATTCTTGCGAGTTGACAACCCCGTTGATTGTGATGCCGTGAGCATTGACGTAGAGGATCTTTTCTATTCTCTCCCCCATGATCACCTCCTGACCGCAGTGAAGGAATGTATAACGTGTCACAATGATGAACTTGCCTTCATAGGTTTAAGCGGCATGTCAGTTGATTCCTTCACGGAGCTTTTGTTCTTTTACCTGGGGTCTTTATTTGTTTCTTTCCAAGGTGAGGTGTACCTGCAAAAGAAAGGTGTCTCTATTGGGTCTAGGGTGGCGCCGGTTCTATCAGATATTTTTCTAAGTAGAGTTGACCGGGAGCTCCAACCGGTTTTACAGGCATCCATAATCAGAGTGTTTCGTTACGTTGACGACTACATTGTTTTTTTCCGTAAGGGCACTGAAGATATCTCGGCAGGCATCCTAAGGAGTTTTGAGCAGTGTGGTCTTGGCCTGAAGTTTACTTCGGAATACTTAAAGGACCAATGTATCCAATTTTTGGATCTGCAGCTGCAGTTCTCGTCCACGCATGTCTGTTGGTGCTACGCCCCTAGGTCTGTGAAGCCTCTGCTAAACTATAAATCGGGTCACACAAAACTTGTAAAAAATGCCATTGCACTTTCATGTTTTACCTCTGCACTGAAGAAAACCTGCACGCATTTGGTTGAAAGCAGTTTTTCTGCGCAGGTGAAAAAACTGCAACAGGCAGGCTTTCCACGGGACGTATTATTAAAGGTCTGCGAGAAGTTGATTAAGAAAATAAAGAGAGGTCCTGGTGATGGATGCGACTTGGATGAGAAGGCGGAGCATAAGAAATTTGTTGTTCTGCCATATGTTCATGGTTTTACCCACCGCCTAATAAAGGTTGCGTCAAGATATGACGTCCAAGTGGTTATATCTGCCAGGAACAAGTTGTCCACTTTATGCGCTAAAGTAGACAAACGAATCGCAAATCAGCAAAATCTTCGGCAAGATACATGTAATGTTAGTCATGTCAATAATTATGTATCCTGTATCACTGGTGTTGTTTATTCCATACCCTTGTCATGCAAACGTGTTTACGTGGTACAAACAGGCCGCTGCCTTAATGTTAGACTTCGAGAACATTTTAATTCTCTGAAAGGTCACTCCGGTCTTCATCTAGCAGCCCACTGTAAGAAATGCGGCTGCACTCCGCTCTTTGGTGATACCTCTGTGTTGTTCAGGCATAAGAACCAAAGAGCGCGAGAACTAATTGAGGCTGCGCATATTCACAAGAATTCTGAGTCCTGCGTCAGTGTTCCCTCTGTCGCCATACACGATAAAGAGTTAAGCTATCTTGGTTTTGTATGACGGGTGTGCCATACCTGATGTGGCCAAAGTTTTTTATTTGGTCCCTCGTGCCTTTTGTCTCCTTCTTTTTTTTTTGCCCTCTCTCTCTTTTTTTCCTGCCCTTTATATTGCCTCGTTCTTGTAATAAAACTTCAGTTGTTAGTCTGCGCTTGTTTGTCCTTTTCTCGCCCTTCGTGTTTCCGTCCGTTTTTTGCGCAGTTGCAATAATCATGGATCATTACCAACTAGCCCAACTTACCACTCTTCTGAGCCTTAACACACCGCGAGGTGGCGATCTTAGCCCAAGCGTCGTAAAAGCGTCGGCCTCGCTCATAGCATCACGCTTATACAAGCCAAAAATAGCTCTGCGACACGCGCCTGTTTCACCTGGCTGTTACACCGCGTTCCCCGCTCACGCGCTCGCCCCGACAAAAATCGCGGCCGGGGGGCGGCACGACGCGCTTTGCGCTTCGCTCTAGTCCGGCCGTGGTATTCAATCACATTTTAAAATGCCGCGAGATGGCGACCAAGTTCTGCGTCCAATATTCGACGCTCTTCTGGCTATCACACCTCGTTCTCTAATTACGCTTTCACTCTTAACTACTAAAGCTACCACAAGGTGTTGTGTAATCATTAAACATGGACGTTAGACGTCGGGATGGAAATGTATCACCAATCATCAAAGTTTGTGCATCCACATTATACTGTGGTATAGCTGCGAGACATCAATATACATTGTGCAAACTCTTATATCAATGTACAGTAAACATTCAGTTTCTTCTGTAAGGGCACGGTTTAAGTTCGTGTTATTCCGATTCCTATGACGGAGGGATCAGCCATCTTTTTTTCTTTCTTTCTTTTATTCTCTCTCTTTTTGTCTACACTTTCTTCTCTCTCTCTAATTCTCTCTTCGTCTTTCTTTCTATAGCTCTCTCTCTCTTTATTTCTTTTTATGTGTTTATCTCTTTCTGTTTTCCATTTCTTTGTATTTCTTTGTTTCTTTCGTTCTATGATATGCTTTACTCTCTCCCCTCCTTCTTTCCCTCTTCATCTTCACATCTCACACTCACTTCTCTTTCTGACCCGCTTGCTATACTATACTATACAAGGTTATTGTATACTTTCCTAGCGTGCCTGGACTACCAAGTGGTCACGACGCTCGCCTTCGCATCGCGGGGACGCCGGTTCGAATCCCACCTCGTCAAGATTTTTTTTTCGGCAAGAATTTCTCTCTTTCTCTTTCTTTCTATATCTTTACTGCGTCGCTCTCTTTCTTTCTCCGTGCACTCATTCTCTCATCCGTTATAGTTATCAGAATCGGGAGTTTGAAAAAATCGGCGTACGTGTTCTGTGAACCAAGAAGAAGCTGAAGAACAGGACGAACAGGAAGCAGAGGAAGAAGATGGCGCGTGCTGGTTCTGATAATGATAATTTTTCTGGGACAGATTACAACCAATGACTGGCATCAACAGCTCCCCCGTTAAATATACCTTCAGCCGGTATTTATTTCTACGCAGCTGAAGAGGATCGATGTTGCATCGCTGTAACATCAACATGATGGATGCATTCATTCGGTACGTTGAACAAATAAGAAACGCCGCCAGTCTTGTGTTCTTTCCACCTTCTTCTAAATCGTCACTTGATATGGATTCCAAACAACGGCTTAATATTCCAGTACCGTCCTAATGAAGGTGATGTAAGCAATATTGCCACGCTCGTTTCTTGCCTTATGTTTTTCACCCATCAAAGCTGTTAGCCACGCTCGGCGCAGATCGCGTTGCAAATCTTCGGGAGGCTTCGCGATTGTCTGAGATTTTGTAAAGATTACGCGCAGGACGCGAATGGTTAAATTTATTCAAGAGCTCTCGCAAGCGACAGCGATGACGCTTGAACCTTCGATGCCGCAAGTATAAATGCAGACGCGCCCTACCGCAACTCAGTTTATCGACGGCCGACGCTCTGTTCGCCGCTATTCAATCAATCAATCAATCAATCAATCAATCAATCAATCAATCAATCAATCAATCAATCAATCAATCAATCAATCAATCAATCGTTTTATTTTCCACTTCAGGAAGTAGAGGGCATGGGAAGAAAAAGCTCTTGTGAGCTTGACTAGGCTTCCCAGCCGTTTACAGTTCAGCGTGCAGTGACGGTATACAAAAAACTGGCGCACATAAGTATAAACACGCAGAGAGCATACATTATTCATGCACATATTCACAAAAAAAAGAACGCAACAGGTGCACGCAATGTGCTGTGTGTATTACTGTAGTTCGCTTTCGCGGTTCCCGACCCCAAGTTCGGCCGAACAAAGAGTTTTATCTGTGGAAACGCCGACTGCAGCCTTCGTCGACGTCACGATCCCGTGACAATTTGCTTTACGCCATGCAATGTATCTTCACGTTTTTTTTTCGAAAAAAAAATATACCATTAGATAGGCTCTCATGCCGACGTTAGCTGTATGTGGGTTCCTTACCAATTTCCTTGTGATACCTTGAGGTACTTGAACTGGTGCGAATTCTCCATCAAGTGCCCACGAATGCTGTACGAAAACGAATGAACAGTTTTCCTTTTCCTGATGTGTTTATATGTCGATTTAGAATAGTTTATTTCCATTTTCCGTCTTCTACACCAGTCATAAATTTTGCAGGCAATTCTTGTACCACCCTTAGGCAAGCACAAAATGTTTGGTCAAGTCTGCGCGCGTTAGATATGCCTGGTTCAACCAATAAACTTCAGTTGCTAGCCAGCACCGTGTTGCATCCGTTTCTTTGCCTGTCGTCTGCGTCTGTCACGCTGTAGCCACTATGAAGCTATACCGCAGTCCTTCAATGCATTTACTGGTCATGAAGCTTCCGCAAAAGTTTCATATAGGGGCAGGAGCAGCCGCTAGGTGCGCCCTCGCCCGTGTGGGGGCATCGCAGCGGAGCCGGCGCTGCTGTTCTATGGCACGTATTGGAACTGAAAACTTTATTAAATGTACCCGTGAACGTTGATTATATCTTCAGAGCAATATTACCTTCAGGTATATTCGGGCAAGCTCTAATACAGTGCAATACAGTGCAATTTAGTGTCAAATGAGGCCTTGGAGCACAAAGCTTTCTTTTGACGACGTTGACGACGACGTTTGACGACGATGAAACAAGATCCTTGCTTGAAAATTTCTTGACTGCAATAAATATTGAGTAATTTGGATGAAATGTGCGTTAGTATCTGAAGTGTTTTGCATTACTTGCTCAAAATATATTAATGTCATTCCGAAAAATGTTATTGGGGTTGCTTAAATCATAGGCGTGCAAAAGAGGGGGCAGAGGCCCGGGGCGACCGCCCTCTCTAATTATCAGGGGGGGCGCCAAGTTTCCCCATAAGTTTTGCGCTTCCCTTGTTTTTCTTTGCACGAAGTAGCCACATCCGTGGCTTCTGGAAGAACATGAACCGACTAGCCCAACAACGTGTGCTTCTGAATTACGATAGTGCCTCATGCGAATTCTGAGCGCAGCTTCGTGTTGGGGTAAGGCCAACTGTGTTTGAAGATTTGGCTTTCCACAAGGTATCCACTACACCTTAAATCATAATTTTTGTGAAGTAGGGCAGCGCCCATAATGCCATTATTCGTCTTTCTGCGGACAATCGAGCTACCCGCTGCACATCCATAAGGTATTTTATGAATTTTGTTGATGCTGCATGTGGCTGATGACAATGAACAATTATGGCTGAGCAGTTTGCCGTGGGTGGGAACAGTGTGTCGGAACGGAACGAAAACCAATAACGAAAAACGAAACAAAGAACGATATTTTTGACCGGAACGAAAACGTAACCAAAACTTTATCTATTATTTAGTTTCGGAGTGAAACGGAAATTTTTTTAGTCGTTTTTCGGTTCACGAAAAAACTTGGCAATCCGGAACAACTGAGGTCATGCAATGTGAACAGTTATGCTCATCTCAGGGTACAGTATTAGCGCGTATTTCATGCAAGAATTCCAAACGAAAGATATGTTGAAATTGTGCAAAAAACAAAAGAAACATTGGCAACCAGAGATGCCTATATTAACGCAAGTGAACTGTTGTGCCTATCATGCAGGCCAGCACGGATAGGGCATTGTTGGCACTAAATTTTGTAACAGCGAGAGCTGTTATGAGATTACAACATCCGATTTTGGCACCATAGTTGTCCGACGCCTCCGGTGTCCGTAACCGCTATCGCATGAAATAGCAAAAAATTAAATGAGAAACAAATTTACAGGACCGGATGGGATTTTAACCCGCGCCCTCTGCGTGACAGTCGAGCATACCACCACAGTATCACGCTGGTGCTTGTAATTTCTCCTCAGAAATACTCTATACAGGCGCCATATCGGGCAAGGAATCATGTTAACATAAGTAATACCCCTGTCACACTGGACGTTTTAATGTCATTCGAATGGAATGACATTCGCACCTAATGACATTATGCGGCTGCTACACAGTGATATTTAATGTCATTAGAGACGAATGTCTTAAGCAATCGAATGAGTTCGAAAAACACATTCGCCGTCGAAGTCGAACCGAATGTATAGTCTATACACCAGATACTACTTAAAATGTGTCATTTAGTATTCTCAATTCGACAGGCATTCGTGCAAACACGCTATTAATGTTGCTTTTTTAAAGGCGTCTGTGATTTTAACGAGCACAGGTGTACGGAAGGCTGTCGTAAAATGTTTTTACTCTCCACCTCAGTGGCGTCTGGCCGCCGGCACTGTCGGCCATAATGGAAACTAACAGACGCCTGTGTGCATGTGTATCTGCAGCGATGGAATAAACTCCACGAGCGCACTGGACCGAGGTGGAGATGTTTGCTCTCATAAGGCTATGAGAAGACAATTGTGCGCAGTTTCGTTGAAAGCTTGCAATAGAGCGAATTTGGGCATGTTGGTGTAGCATAGTGAAGCACACAACGCCAAACTACGACGGGGACATTGAAGATTCATCGTTGAAAGCTGTTTTCCCGCATGGACGCGTGCGAGACCGCGTTTTGAAAGCGGTGCCCTGCTGTGAGGTGGCTATTTTGGGGGTCCTGATGAATCTGTGTTTCCTTTCTTGATTATCGCGTTGCTTATACCCATTGCTGGTCTTTGTGATGTGTATAAATTTTCGTTTTTTTTAAAAAATAAACTACAATTGGAAGTTACCGCCACTCCTGTGTTCTTGTGTTATCCTTGTTCCGTTCGCTCTATGGTTCTTATTCTTCAAAAGATTGCAACATAGTTTTGCACAACTTCTTAGTGCTCAAGCAGACCTGCTTCGTGAATGGATCACGTTGCCTCGGGGCATGAATGAAAACGCCAGCTTTCAGTGAGCGAGAATGAGGATCTTGTAATTTATACATCTATGTGCATATAAAACACTCTCACTTTCCCATCTAGATCCGTCGGACGAAGGAAGAGCAATGAAACTGGCCACAACACTTGTTTCGTCGTGCAAAGACGAATTTCTTCGTTTCAACTTGCGGGCTCGAACCGCCTTAAAGGTATCCGCTAAGTTACTGTTTGTCAGTGTGGCTTTTTCTCCTATTTGTTTAAATGCTTCAAAAGGTGTCACGGCGCTAGCAGACAAGAAGAAGACACAACGGGACAAGCGCTAACTTTCAACTGAATGTTTATTGCCAGAAGCAGTAAATGTAGGTCCATACAATAAAGGTCAATCACCGCCCATCGACACCCTCTGCTACGTGCAGAAATGCGAATTCATTTACAGTCAGCACCACGAAAAGTCAGCTGACACATCTATTGCCGGCACTCGCTATCGGGGCGGCTTCAGCAATTTCTCGCGTACTTGTGTGGGCATTCCTATACAGAACGATGCACTCTTTTAACACAGCTTCGCATCCGCAATCACTGCAACATGCAGGCACGTGACCATCCCGATATTGGCCTAACTTCTGCGTGTGTTCTCTTAGGTTATCATTTAAACATCGCCCCAAAGGTCCAATGTAAACTTTCCCGCAAGAAAATAGGAAGCGGTACACCGCATTGTTTACATATAAGACAAATGGATCTATTGGAAAAAGTCAAATGGTGGACATTGTGGAAACCACCATCCACCATTATAGTGGATTAATGTAGTGGGTGGATGGTGGACGGCAGTGGATGGTGGGTGGATAGTGGACGGTGGTGGATGGTGGACAAGGTGGGCAGATAGTGGACAGTAATTTAGGTGGGCAGATGGTGGACGGTAGCCTTGGTGGGTAGAAATTATGCTGTGTACAAGGTACGCGGCAGGTACGGAGATGGCGAGCATATTTGTCAATGAACTATTTCCCTTTCAATGCTATTTCAGTTATATTTCAAAATATATTTGCCTGTTACACAAGGCATACAGGTTAACCACAGAAAACCGATTGGTAACTCTCAGCTTTGGTTCCAAATGTGTTATCGGGCAAAACAGGCACAATAATACCATGTTTGCACTAAGCAAAAAACACATTGGCTCAGTGAATAAGTTTATTCCCTTTTCTACATTTCTTGGCGTTATGCTTAGTCCTTTGCCTCGACGAGCAGCTTCTGCAGAAAACCCTTATAGAAAACCCTCACCACGACATCACGGTAGTTCCTCGGTGGCTATAGTTGAAGCGGCTACAAAGTGATGCATTTCTCCAAGCAACCTGAAAAATATTTAAAAAGCATAATTAAAAAATATAAATGATTTGTTTAGTAATGAATATATTGATGCGTCTTACACTGCTCCTTTCAATCAAATAAATAGATACTATAGTGAGTCCTTGTTGCAAGTATGGCAGGTTGTTGGGTTAGTTGGTTCATAGATACAGAAGACACCTTTAAACTGGACGAAGACAACACGTTAGAAGACAGAAATAAACAGACACACACGAAGCGCACGGTGTGTGTGTTCTCTGCGCTTCGCTCGTCTTCGCGCAGTTTATATGTGTCTGCTGAACTTACGACTAAGTGACTTTTGAATTAATACAGTAAAATTGCACTACAAATCACTACAGCTGGTGAGGTACTACCGGTTGTTATATTATTTTTTTCGCGAGTTGCCGTAAGCGAAATAGTGCCGGCATTCCGTGCGGGGACAATTACTTGCCCTCGCAACAGGTCGGCAGCGTTCACTTGATTGTAGCCCTTGAAATAAATCTTACTAAAACCACAAGTGGGTCAGTTCTCGCGGCAATTAACCTACCCCTCGCAAATTGAACGCGCGATTCGCTAGCCCGCGTTGAGCAAGAGAAAAAAAACACACACCGAAACCACAGCCTAAACTTTCAAACGTTGCAGCGGCAAAAGAAATCCACATTGGACGATGCCGGCGGCCAGCCAACGGGGATACACAGCCGGCCAGTTGAAGCTAGCGCTGCAGTGCCGAACCCCCACCCCATTCCGTCTTCCCCAGAAGCCCACCTACCACATTATATCGTCCTTCAGGGGCGGATTCTGAACAAATTCCCGTTATTTCCCACGTAAACACTTATGAGTGCACAAGGGTGCTAGCATAATCAGTGTTGTTTATTGCATCGCCAAATGAAACTTATCGCGCCTCACCGATTCCCAGTCACAGCACAACCCGGTGGCAGTAGCAATAATTTTTTAGTTTGGTTATTACAAGTGCAGTGACGATTGTTAAATACCTGTGTAAGACGAGAGCCTTTTTGTCGAAACTTTGATCTATGCTTTCAGTTTTACGGCGGGTAGTGCGCCCGTCTCACATATCCAAGCACTTTGTAACAGTAGCGAATAAGCTGTTCACAAACGTCGGGCGGGAGCAGCTTCAACACAACTGCAAAGACATTCAGCACCACCGTATTCAATATCCCTTGGCAATATGCATACAGCAATAAAAATTGGCCGCGTATCTGCGTGCTTCTCTGCAAATGTCGTCTAAAGACGATAAAAGAGGCGCTGCGTGAGATATGAACGCCATCTGGCAATACGTCGGGAAACGTGAATGCTGTGTTGCGGGCTGGTAGTCCCGGCGCAGCAGCAGGCAAGACCGGCGGTGACCAACGCGACCGGCGGGGACGCCAGCCAGCCCGAACAGGCGGTTTGGCGCGAAGCGCCGAAGCAGAAGAAACGTCCGCACTCAACGAGTACTCTCCACACACTCTTTTATATTCACGTCGCCTGGGTAAAGCAGGAATGCCAGAGCGACGCCCCATGGCACTCGTACAGTGCAATACTGAACTGAAACCGAAACACAACAATGAGCTCGCGCAGAGGGCACGGAGGAAGCCAAGTTTCGGCGCAGTCGCATTTTCAGCGCAGCTTAAGAAACTAGGGTCTCTAGAATTACGTATCTATGTATTTTCTATTAAAGGAACACACCACCTAATACTTACCTAGTGATGTTGCGCCTCAGATATGCGTAATGTTTGCTTTTTGATCAACCATGTACACAAGTATGAACCTAGTGAGCCGTTCATGATGGCTGGCCCTTGTGCAAGTGGTTCAACTTTGGCCGAGTGGCTGAATCGAGGGACGTGCCGACAAACAGAAAGGCAGACAGAAAGACGGACCAAAATTTCTGCGTTTAAGTTCCCCAAGAAAGACTATCGTCTTTAATAATGCATAACGTGCACAGAGTAGCACTCACAGCGGACCTACCTTTCGCAAGAGAACATGCTGGCAGCGTACACGTTGCGACGTCCGCCGGTCTTCAGGCGATGTAACGAGTCGGCGTTGGCTGAGCACCCCGTTTGCAGGCATCCGTCGGTCTAGAGGCAATATGGTGAGTTCCCCATGTGCACGAACTGTCACGTCCATTCTCCATGCCACAGCGCGCGTTGCGAGAAACTATTCCGGCACTCTTCATCGATGATGATCACCAACAAAGGAATCGTACTTGGGAAGCTGGCGCCTGCCGCTCACTTAGTGTGCCGTGTACCGCGCATCATACTGATTCAAGATGTTCCGCCTCAATGACCGCAACATAAAACACAAAGCACGGGCACGCACGAAAATCAACCGCATCAGCACAAACACAATCACCACGCCATGACCACGTTGTAAGCAGCGCACCGCCATGTCAGGAAAGAAAAATCTGGGAGGACGACAGCGGCGACGCCAGTGGCCACGGCCTAAACGAATTTCACTTCCGACGCTGTCGGACGTGACGTCACCGCCGCCATTGAGACAGCGCCTCTGGTGAACACGGCCTCAGAGACGGGCAGTAGACAATAATCTCGGAGGCTAGGTTGTAAGCCGCTACCAGCGCAGCGAGGAGGAGGGAGCTGGGAAGCAGCTGCTCGGCTCAGATAATAATAACTGCTGGGGTTTGACGACGTCCCAAAAGCACGATATGATTTTGAGAGACGCCGTAGTGTGGGGGCTCCGGAAATTTCGACCACTTGGGGCTCTTTATGTGCGCGAAAATCTAAGTATACAGCTGTGCTTTGCACCTTGCCCCCGTCTAAATGAGGATCTCGGCTCAAGCCGCAAATTGTTTTTCAATGCAGTACATTGTCAATCTGTTCACGCGAGGTAATTCGGTTGCAGCATGCATTTCACGGACCTTTTTCTCAACGTTTACATCCGTAGCGCACATGATGTTGATGTTTACTTCCAGCCTTATCATAAATGTGAGCGAGCAGCAAATTCAGCGCGAATGTCAAAGCGCAACAGGCGTGGTCTCGGGTAGGTATGTACATCCCACGGAAGTCCAAAAATTAACTGCTATCCAGTGATCACTAATTTTTCTTCGGGCTCGAATCAATATACTCAGCCAAGAAAATCGTATTAAAATTTACGAATAATCAGGCAATACACTCTTGAGCATTTTTTCGCGAGCAATACAATAGGCACTGCAAACAAATGTAGCATTGAAAACTAAAGCTCAAGAGGCTCGACCACTCACCACAAAAATATAGATTTATTTCATGTCAGTCAATAAGAAATACAGAAAAGGTATGCTCACAAGGGGTGTGTTACAAATACAAAACAAGTTCGATATCCTGTCTATTGAGTTTTACATTGCTCCATTAGGCATTACCAACTCGCTCAAAATGCTGTTCATTTGCACTGCAATGATATTTCACATAATACTCATCATAGTTGCCACTGCTTTCGAGTATAATGACGGCGTTTGGCGCAGCTTCTCCAGCATGGTGCAGCATGGTACACCATCATTTTCCTCACCCACCATTCCCTCGCTGCTTTCCACCATTCGCGCCATAGTGGGCGCTGTCTCCTACCCCTACCCAGTATTTTGCTGCTACTCTCCACCATCGTACACCACCCTTTTCACCTTACCCAGCTAACGTCCACCATGCCACCCACCACTGTCCACTATGAACACCATGATTTCCAGCATACCCAGCATTATTTCCACTATATCCACCACCTTTTCCAGTATCCACCATGGTAGTTTTTCCGATAGGGGGAGACTGATGTTTCTATAGATATCCTGCGCGTCTCTTGGTAAACGGGTCTGCGGCCTTGTAAATGCTAATTAGCTTGTGTGTACGGGAAAATAGGACATCT
>NW_023614420.1:0-40001 GCF_013339695.2 Rhipicephalus sanguineus
TTTTTCGAAAGCGCGTGAGAGTTACTGTAACATTTCCTGAATATACTGTTTGGAACGCGACAACCATCGACACTTCAGTGAAAAGAATGCAGCCACTGTTTTATATATTTGTATATTTTTACACTTATACATATAAATGGATGGATATATTTCTTCGCACTTTAAAACTTGCAGACATCCTTATTGTACATTTGATACGTCATACTGCAGAAGTATTTGGAAGCTTCTATGCAGCGTCGGGGCACGGAGTCCAGGAAGTCAACTTCAACCCACAGCATGCAATCTGAAAGTAATAATAGTAATATTATTACAATATTACTACAATAGTAATAATCTCTGAGTAAAGAAAACAGCATGGTCTTTAACTTCTAGCGTTCGTTCTGGGAAAACTTGATGCTTTGTTTTTCAGTGAGACAACGATTATCAAAGCTTTCAAATAAGAGGACACGAAGTGATAGGGCTTGTGGCGTGTCTGATGAAGAGAACAAAACAACAAAGTATGGTTGATGCCTCCTTCATAGGAATAGGTATCACACGAAAGTGAAACGAGTCTTCACAGAAGTAGTTGGTTGTATATTGACATGTAAGAGCTTGCGCAGTAAATATTGGTATTCGGCTGCTACAGCACCATTTAACATGGATGCACCAACGTTGACTCCTGGCGGCCCATTTCCATCCCGACGACTAACGTCGGTGATCATGACTAAACCTTTGTGGCAGTTGGAGCAGCTAACATGCACCTGGACACAGCATACGGTGAATCCCACGCAAAGATGGCATCAACAAGCACATAATAAACCTTGTGCTCGATATATGCGCTCATTCATAGCGTAGTCACTTGAGGAGAGAAACGGGAAGGTGTACGATCCCAAATAATAGGGTAACATATGGCTCTGGGCATGCATACAATACCACACAGCGCTTCAGGATCGCGAGAGGCAGAGTTCGTATCATGACCCGTAAACGAGCGAAGGCGTTCCACTTTCCGCTGGCGTCTATCTCGCGGAGAAATCTTGAGAAATATAAGACGCGTTTCTAAAGCCTCCTGTATGGTCTTCGGTAGTGCAGTAGGTAGAGCGTCCGTCAACTATTGCTGCGGACCGAGAGGTCGTGAGTTCGACACCCAGGTGATCCGCGTCAACGAAACATTTTTTGTAGTTTTCCTTTGTCATCTGTTGGTGTGCTTTTTACCAACGTCATTTCCAAGACGAAAATGATGTCATTGAAGCCTTGGTGGAACCCGGCATAAAATGCTTTCGTGGTAATATTCGAAGATAAATTATTTTTATTGGGGGCGAGCTTAGTGGACGGTGCCACTCACCGTAGCCGCCCGTCTAACTTGGTTGATCAGCGATTACTGGTAGGCCATGTCAGAGCTTGGCACATGCGCCTCCCACTTCATGGGCGCGTATTGCTGCTTTACCTGAGTGTTTCAGGTGTGCGGGCTTTTTTTAGGAGCCTCCGGTAATGTAGTAATGTATTAATGTATGTATAGTATCTCTACTGCACCAGAGGACGGAACCTCGATAGCACGCCGGGAATACATCGTGTAATTTTTAGTGGGTACAAGCCCCTGTTTGAGTTTTTATCCAATTGATCAGCCACGCTCCTGTGCGATGATTGCAGGGACGCAATGCTGGCGATATAAACGCCTAAATATGTTTAAAATCACTTCTGGCGCAACTTCTCTAAATTCATTTTGAATATCTTTGCTGGCGCCAATCCATGCTTCCATAGTATATAGGTATAACCACAGCGACCTCGTCATTTGCATGTACCGTACACGCAGATGGCCATGACGACAATGAAATAATAGAGCATCTATGTCAATAGAGCATTCACGAAGAACAGGTTACGTTTGCGTAATCGTAAAGGAAACACCTATTCAGAACTCTATAAGTGAAGACTGCTTGCTTTCACGTTTTAGGAAGTCTTTGTCGCTGCCCTCGCTACAGCTCGCACAGACTGTCGCTAGCTGCTGTGTTGGCCCGCCTTGACGACAGACCCCTGTCGGAACAGTCAGTGCTGGAATGCCGACCCGAACTGTCTGCACAGCGAAAATCATTTAAGGCCTTACTGAACTTTTTGCGTGCCAGTGGCCTATTGAATAGGCTTTAGTACTGCCGATCTACAGCTTCCTTTTGTTTATATTTTTTTTATCGCGCCCCTGCTCTTCTCTCCGCTGTCCTTTCCATCTTTCTTTCCCTTTCCCCCTCCCCTTAGTGTAGGGTAGCAAACCGGATGCTACAATTCTGGTTCACCTCCCTGCCACAACATAAATCTCTGTGTATCGCACGCTCTCGAACGTACCCAGAGTAGGCCGAGGCCATGGTTTAAAATATATAATGGCCATGGCTAGACTGGAGAGGCCGCGCGCCTCCCTAGTCCGGCCTTGGATAGACTAAACAAGTTCAAGCGCGCTGCTGAATAGTGGTGCTCCGGACAAAAACTCACGGGTGCGTATTCCGCCCTACTGGATAGTGCGCAGACCTGTGATGCTTCGCGGGAGAGGACTTTTACTACATCGAACATCTTCCACTGCCACGTTCTCGACACTTTCGCCGTATGTTGCTTATTAAAGATATGGCCCGTATTAACGCATTGCTGGCACCGAAATGGCCTTAGAACAACAGTTAAGGCATCGCATGCGGAGAGTGAAAGAGCAACTGTCATGTTGCTTTGTGGGATTTCAACCGCCGATAACTTTCAGCAACCAGCGTAGAATCGAAAAGAGACACAAAAGGAGAGACAAGCGCTGTATTCAACTGAGGGTTTATTGATGAAACGCACATCTATATATGTCATCATACCACATCAAGTGAGCGCTCACAAAAGTGCTGGTTGTTGAAGATGGATTACCACCTAGCCCAATCTCAAACTTTGCGCCAATAACCGCTGCAGTCTTCAGGAAATAAGCCACAGAGATCGAACGTGCACCACAGCAGGATAATAATAATAATAATAATAATAATAATAATAATAATAATAATAATAATAATAATAATAATAATAATAATAATAATAATAATAATATAATATCTGGGGTTTAACGTCCCAAAATCACGATGTGGTTATGAGAGACGCCTTAGTGGAAAACTCCAGAAATGTCGACCACCTGGGATTTTTCAACGTGCACCTAAATGAAAGTACACGGGCCTCAAACATTTTCGCCTCCATCCAAAATGCAGCCGCCGCGCCAGAGCAGGAGCAAGGCCAGTATGATCGCTCTAACTCGCCGAACAATTCGCTCGTTCGTGCTGAGAGCAGGGACATGTCTGCGCGTGAAGTAATCTGAGCCCTTTTGTTCTGGAACTTCGAAATCGTGGACTGGCTTGCTGCTATGACATCGGCTGTGGTGTCTGTCGCTGATGTCGTCCGGGAAGGGCGGCAAGCCTTTTCTTTGACCTATTAGCGTGCTGTGCCGAGAAGCTTCGTCTTCGCGGAGGTTGTTCGTGCTGCAACCATCGCCTTCAGCGCTTTTAGCACAGACATCACTAGCACTGCCGATCCTTCCCACACTACCGCCCCTGCCGGCAATGCCGTTCCATTCTACAAGAACGACACTGCATCGTTCTGAGATCAATGCGTCGCCCTTATCATATGATGAGTTTTACTTGAACTTCCAGCTTCGAAAATGCATTTGTGGAAAAGCACCCCCCAGTGATCCCTATGCTTTTGGTGCGACTAAGCCAGACGTGGTTACCAAGCTGGCTTTTATTGTGCTGTTAAGTCGTCAATGATTCTGAATAAGCCCCGCGTGCCTTGTATGAGTGCTTGGCGGACCTATGACGGCGCTTCTATGAACTTCGGGCGACAAACTTCCACGACGCTTCGCTCTCGTTGCTCACCTGCAGCACGTACGATTCATGGAATGGAGTGGAATAACATTCTTATATGATTCATGGACACGTCGCGGTTTTTCTGACATCGATATCGCCAAGTCTCTCAGCCTGCGCGGGCATGTACTCATCACCACCAGCTCTATGGATCAACTGTATAATTTGGTTCTGCATTGTTGTGACGTTTTCACATTATCATACGGCGTCATAAATATTTATATTTCACCGAGAATACAATATTAACAGCTTTAGGACGTATGAACGCAAATATCTATGCACATAATAATTGTCTGCGCTCTGTGCAGAAGCTACCTGGTCTTCAAGAACACTCTAGATTATGTGTCACTACACTGTGTTTCAATAATTGTAATATCAGCTAAAGAAGACTGGGAAAGGTGTGTACGTTTATAAAAATTGTTGTTGAAGCATTGGTGCACTATTGCAATTATAATCACTGTCTACTGCTTCTATCTTTCAAGCCTGGGAAGTATCTCTATACATGGTATTTCGAAGACCTACGCCACGAAGTTTAATCATAACAATCTCACTTTGCAAACTTCTTGAACAGATCATTCACTCGCCGGACATCAGGGATTAAACAAATAAAAGTGCCTTTCAAACGCAAGTATCGTTTTAAAATGGCTGATCTTGTGCGCCTACCAAATATCGTCACAGCTTGTATCATTTTATTAAAGCAGGATTCCTCGTTACTCACCTTCTGGATATATTTCTGAAACTTTAGATTTCGTGTCCAATTATGGACTCCTGCACAAGTTCGCGATTCAATTTCATGGTAATGCATGTCGTTCTACGGTTGCACGACAGATGTACAAGTAGGCAGAGCAAAGGTTTCTAGTCGCGTTTCTCTGCATTTACTCAGGTCGCGAATGATGCGCACCACGTGCGTGTTTCCGCTTCCTGTTTATCAATCTCTTTATGCCGCGTTACAGTTTACCGCAATATACTTTTTGACGTTGGTGAGAAATAAGTTGCGAAATTTTCTGTGATAAATTTCAGGTAGCTCACTGAAATGGAGCCGTACAAAGTGCTGCGTGGTTTATATACCTCTCATTGTAGGACCTGCGCCATGCGGTGAATGCCCGAACACTCCGCGTTGTTTATATGCATTTTACAGCGAAAGCTGGTATGAGACCATTTCAACGGCCGTTTTTGCTGCCGTAGTTGTCCGCCGCCGCTGCCGCCGCCGCCGCCGCCGCCGCCGCCGCCGGTGTCCGTAACCGGTATCGCTCGAAATAAGGAAAAAAACGATATAAGAAAAAATTTGCAGGATGGAACGGGGTTCGAACCCGGGCCCTCTGCGTGTGAGCCCAGTGTTGTACCTCAGAGCCATGCCGGTGCTTGGAACTGCCTTGCAAGAAGACAGGCTTCATGTCCAGAAGGAACCATATTAACATATGTAATTTAGTGTGGTAGAAGAGTGAAATAACGACCACGCACCCCACAAGGCGAATTCTGTAACCAGGCGTCACACAATGCGAATTGCGCAACGTGTGGGCTGTTGGATGCTTCCAACCCATTACAAGGGCTGAGCCACAATTCTTCATCGTCATCAGTCGTCACGTAAACAAAGTGCACATAATGCCTTACATATGTGTAGCTGGAACCTCGCTTCTGCGCACAATGATGAAGAATGGCGTTGTAGGTGCTTCCCAACTTCACAAATATTGTGATTTACAGCGTAGTGGGTACCTTGCTAGTGTTCTTGTATTAGTAACCCCAAGAGAGTTTACAACGGGTTCTAGAAATGCCGCTCTTCCTGCTTTCGCTGTGACTGTGCTGCGCTTTCCTCGCAGGCCTGGCGTTTTATATTTACGTTTTCTCGAATTAATGTGAAGTGATATGAAGCACCTACAAATAATACAGTAGAGTCCGTGAGATCGCATGCTTTCGTACTGCCATAATGTTTATTGCATTATATTTGTTTTTCAATTATTCTTCCTTACCATAACCAAACTCTGTAAGCACCCATTCGTTCCGTGTTGTGCCGGGTCGTGTTCTACAAACAATTTAGTGATGCATCTACGTTTAAACTGGGCCCCAACGACTTTATTTAAGGGCTCCGCCCGCTAAGCAGCACGAAACTAGGCGCACAGATGATGTAAGCTGTGATCTCTTTATCTACCACATCGCTGACTACCATGCTCGAGAATTCGTCCATCGAGCGGTGGGTAGAGCCTCTGATCCGGAGAACCCGAATCGGGAGCCGCTAAACTCGTATAACGACATCACCACCTGCTACCACATTTCGAGATTTTGCAGAGAAGGCGAACGGCGAGGGGAGAATGCTACCTCGGCGACAGGAGCAGAATCGTTGTCGTCGAAATAACTACGGCGGGGCTGACGTGGCGCATACGTGACCCATGGTGGACGCATATTGTTGGAGACGTTCGGTACACGAAAGCAACAGCAACGTGCCACATGCCGAGGAAGACCACAATGAAAACAAATAGAACGGTTGTCTTCTGTGCGCCAGTGATCCTCATCTCGTGCGTACTGTACTGCTGGTCGGGCAGGTAAAGATCCTGGCGGGCGCATATGCGGGCAACGTGGGCCGTTACTTTGCAGCGCAGGCCTTGAAGCGACTTCATCGTACGTCAGGGGAGCATAACTGTGAGCTGTTGGAGCCTGAAGGAGAGATTGTGGAACTTGATCGGCTACCTGATCCCTGATGATGTTCTGGAGAGCGGGCGCCAGTGAAGAAGTCGACGGGCCGTGAATAAGCGGCATCAGCGAAAGCTGACGAGCGACTTCTCGAACGAAATCCTTATTCCGTTGAAGCAGGCACGTGTTATCGGGAGCAACAGCCAAGCCGGACATTGAAGTCGCGGGTGGCGGAGATTAGCGGGTGGCTGCAGGTTGTTTGCGCAGTTCATCGAAGCTTTGGCAAAGGCTGACTAGGTCAGAGACTGTTGATGGCTTCCTCGCTAGCAACATCTAAAAGGCATCGTCTTCGATTCCTTTCAAGATATGCCTATTGTTCTCGGCGTCGGTCATTGCTACATCTACGCGGTTACATAGGTCAAGAACATCTTCTATGTAGCTTGTGAAATTCTCACCGCTCTGCTGCGCACAAGCACGCAAACGTTGCTCAGCTCGAAGCTTGCGAACGGCGGGCCGCCCGAATATCTCTGTCACGTGAGTTTTGAAGGCAGCCCATGTCGGGAGGTCACGTTGGCAGTTTCGATGCCACAGGCTGGCGACACCGCTCAAATAAAATGACAGGTAGTTTAGCTTTCCTGCGTCGTCCCAGCGGTTTATCAGGCTCAGTCGTTCGTATTCAGCGAGCCAGTCTTCCACACCTTGCTCTTCTGCACCGCTTAAGATTGGTGGGTCGCGTTGAGGGAACGGGCCAGGGCAGAGCACTGTAGTCACCGTGGCACCGGGTTGTTGTTGTTGCATTGATCCCCTTTCCGTCATTGTAGAGGAGGGCTTGAGTTTCCCGTTGCGTAGTTCCAGATTTGCTTACCCCGTAGCTCCATCACTTGTTACGGGGGGTTTATTGAGGATTCTACGAGAGCGACGATCGTAGCAGCAGCACGCAGGGCTAGCCAGAGTGCGAATTCTCGGTGTGTGCCAGCCGATGGCGATGGGCCTCCGTGCTTGCCGATCTTCTTCCTCAAAATTTTTATTCCCCCCCTTTTTTTTCGTTTTGACGCCTGGGCTTTCACAAATCTGATGTGCAAAGTCATTTTCTTTTTAGGCGACAGAAACTGTACCATGTGCTTAATCTGTAAGCTATATATGCGCTGCCTCTTCATTAAACATCAAGTTGTGACTTTGCACCTAAGTCGTCGTTCTCTTCTTTTTTCCCTGTTTTTTATTGCGCCCCATTTTTGCATTTAAGATATTCTACGGAGCAGCAGAGGTGACCCTCCCCCACCTACTTTCCTTTTCACTCCCCGAACTGTGGCGTGAGAAAAAATATTTTCGTCCAACAAACCCGTTGTCCATCTTTGGGCCATAGATGCAGGGAGGCGGCTGACAGGCATGGCCCGGCAGCCTACCTCCCCTTAGGAAGAATATATAATTCAAGCTATATGACGCTAGGGTCAATAAAACTTTTTTCTTCATCCTCTTTCAATAAAGGCAGGGCTACGCACTGAGACAAGTAGTGCTTTTGTACTAAAATAAGCATACCAAGATATAAGGACAAGAAATCACCCTATCGTCCAATGTAATTGGGTCCACTGCACACGAGGTTATACGTGCTGGGTTGCAGTCCCGAAAGTCGCGGGTTCGATTCCGAAGGCAGCGCTCGCATTTCGATGGGGACGAAATGCTAGAGGCCCGTTTGCTTATATTTAGGTGGATGCTAAGTTTTTTCATTCGAGTCATATAGCACCAGAATTCGTTCCCACTGTCATCCTTAGATCTCATGTATTCAGTACAGTAGACTAATGGTCATATATTTCTGTTAGATTCAAGCTTAAAATTTACAAAACATATCGCCTATTAAAAACGCGAGCTTGCTCGTGGTATTAAAAGTTTACTTAAAGCTGGGTATTATTTCAGCAAATCAACATCAGTAACGCTGTATTATTCTTTAGTTCACGGCCACCTGAATTACTGTGTCATGTCATGGGGTACCACTCATCGAACACTTATAACACCGCTACAATATTTACAGAATAAAGCCAGCCGTATATTATCGTTCAGCTCATCCAATTGCTGTGTTTCTGGCACGCTTCACAATAACAGAATACTTTCACTACATAGTCTTGTTAAATATAATTTATCGATAGCATTATTTAATGTAATGAACAATCCTCCTCTGCGAACGTATTTGCAATGCAATTCCAGCTAACTCCAATCGCACAACGTTTGCAGCTAAGAATTTATTAGTCCCTACCAACTTCGGAAAACACGCTAGTTATTTCAAATGATTGTCGATTTGAAACGGGCTCCCTCTAAATGTTAAGCAGTCTTCATCGTTAGCTCTTTAAAAAAACACTCTCACTGAAAGTGCGACCTGCCGAATGCTTTTTTTGTTTGCTCTGATTGTAAAATGTTCTAAGCAGTGCTCTTGTTCTACCTATAATTGTTTACTTTCCAATATTTGCAGTTTGCAATACATTTCCTTTGTATAACTTCTTCGAAGTTGGTTGTTGTAATCGACTAGTACCTATAACATCCTTCAGCCATATGCCCTGGGACGTCCTTCTTTATACTTATGCAAGCATGTGCCTTCAACTAGAAAAGCTGAAACTGTTAACGAAGAGGAAGTGGTAGAAATTTCCTGAGCCCTCTACTACTGCACGCCTCACAATCATATCCTGGTTTGGCATGTGTAACCTTGAAAATTATTGTACTTTAAGTGTAAAGAGGGAAATTGACAACCACCCGTTTGTAGCACGAAGCCACACGGAAATCCATACAAATTTCTCGGAACGAAATCATCTTAGCTGCCGAAAAATCTTCTTAGTTTTGTGCTGCAAACGAGTGGTTGTCAATCTCTCTTTCTGAACCCTGCCACCGCCTTGTGGGATTTCGCAGGACCGATATGCAATATTTAAGTTTATAGTACACTTAGTACTGAGAGCACACGTTTAGGCTATAGATTTATCTAAAATAACGGCATGCCTTACCATCCTGGTCGGAAGACCGAATGATGCCGACAAAGCAGGTCTCGTAGTCAGTGTAAGGAACCATAATTTCCTCCGAGTTGTTGACATCTGAAAAGAGGAGAGTAGTGGTCATTGTAGACGCTACGACATTAGCGGGTACAGAAAAACTGAGCCGGGAGCCATCGTGTCGCCATGATAGAACGTGTTCTCACTTCCTCTTCTTCTTTGCCTTTTCTGGCTGGCTGCGTTTATTTATTGTTTTCTACATCCTGCCCCGCCCCAGAAGTAGTAGGCATTTCCAGGTGATGCAGAGCTTGAGCGGGTCTTTTAAACACTTTTCCGTCTGGTGTCTTGATGGTGTAAGCCCGCACCAGACCATCACGACCGCGGTGCACTTCAATATTCGACCTAGCTGCCAAAAACACCGATTCTTCTTGTCGTCTTGTAGTAGCACGACATCGTCTACCGTTAAACTTCGGTTAGATCCTTGCGGATACCGATGCAGAGACCGCAATTCCAGGAGATACTCCTTTCTCCATCTTTGCCACAGATGATTCAACAGCCTCTGACGATACTCCAGCTTCCGGATAACACCATTCCTAGTAGTCTGCGGCCAGGTTGAAGTTTCACATCGGTCAGGTTCCGGATGAGCCAGGATCGAACTCCCGATGAGAAATTGAGCCGGGCACACCGGTGACGGTTCTCCTGCCTGCGTGTACGTGTATGTCAGAGGACGAGAGTTGATCACAGCTTCGACTTCTAGAAGTAATGTCATCAACTCTTCGCTTCCTAGACTGCTTTTCCCAAGAACTTTTCGAAGAGCTGACTTGATCGATCGGATGAGCCTTTCCCACCAGCCACCCCACCACGGGGCGTTGGGCACAAGGAATTTCCACGATATTCGATGGTTGGCGAGAAATGTAGCAAACGGGGATCCACTTATAAGTTTCCCTATGTCCCGCAGCTCTTTGCTTGCCTTCTTGAACGTCAACGCGTTGTCAGAGTAAACTGTTCTAGGCATTCCTCGACGAGCAAAAAACCTCCTGAAGGCAAGAATGAAACTGTCCGCTGAGAGGAAGTCTGCCAGTTCGAGATGTACAGCTCTTGTTGTTGCGCAGGTAAATAACGCAATATAAACCTTGGTACACTGGGCCTCACGCTTGTTGAATTTCACATACAACAGGCCTGCAAAATCGATTCCGACAACTTCAAACGGGCGAGACATAGTAGCTCGATCTTCTGGCAGTGGGGCATGTTCCACATTCATGGGCTTCGTTCGGAATCGTTTGCAGAGGTAACAGTTGTGGATCAATTTCTTTGTCTCCTAGCCTGCATGAATAATCCAGAACCGCTCACGAAGTATTGTCAGTGTAGCTGATACACCGCCATGTAAAGCACGGCAATGCGCTTCCATAATCACTAGTCTCGTGAAGTCATGGTTCTGAGGCAAAATCAGTGGATGTTTTTCTTGAACTTAGAGTTGCGCTCTCTGTAGGCGTCCACGAAGATGAAGTTGTCCTTCTGTATCCAAAAATGGATGCAGGTCATGAAGAATAGATGGTCTTGAGATATCGAGTCCGTTGGACACTTGCCCCATTTCTTGAGAGAAAGCTTCTCGCTGAGCTCGTATTATCCAGAACTTCTCGGCCAAATTCAACTCTTCTGCGACAATAGGCCCCGTATGTGGTTCTGGTGTACGCCGTGTTCTTTCCACAAATCTTTTAACTAACGCCGTAACACGAAGAAGCCTGGTCAAGCTGCTGTACTTCTTGACGTTTATGACATCTTCAAGTGGTTCTCGTATGTGCAGAAGTAGTTCTGTCTGAGGAACTTCTTGTTCGTTGTCATTTTCTGGAACGCCAACCGGATGGGGTTCGACCGGCCAAGTGGTTTCGGGCTGAATCAACCATTCTGGGCCGTTCCACCAGCTGAGGCATTCCCGAAGCGCTGCTGCTGATAAGCCCCGTGTAAGATAATCAGATGGGTTCTCCTCTCCAGGACAATAACGCCATTGATGTCTGTCGGTACAGTCAGAAATCTCAGCCACTCTGTTTCTCACAAAAGGGCTGAGTTTATCTTGCTGTGCACGAATCCAGCTCAGCACAATTGTAGAGTCTGACCACATGATATTTGCGAACTGTACGGTGTCCCATGACTTCCTGAGGTACTTTAGTAGTCTCGCTCCTACAATAGCACCCATTAGTTCCAACTTTGGCATTGTCAAGGATTTTATGGGTGCCACTCGAGACTTTGCTACGATGATCTTCGTACCACAACGGCCATTGAGGTCCACTGTTCTAAGGTATGCGCATGCTCCATAAGCCCTTGGACTAGCGTCAACGAAGATATGGACTTGCGTCGTGGTGATTTCTGCTTTCGGATGACTCATGACGTAGCGATGGTATCTTAATAAGGCGTAGCTGAGCAACTTCAGAACACCATTCTTTCCATGCCTTCTCGATTTCAATAGGTAACTTGGAATCCCATGGTGTCCGTAACAACCATAGCTTCTGGAATAAGATTTTCGCAGTTACCGTGAAAGGCGAAAGAATGCCGAGAGGGTCGAATATTCTGGAAGCTGTTTTTAAGATGGTCCGCTTCGTGTTCTCCTTCCCCGAAAGCAGGAACTGCGTGACAGACTTTGAAGAACATGCCAAGTAATCTTCTTCGGTGTTCCAGAGCATACCTAGAACCATTGCTGAAGTACCGTCAAATCCTTCCACAAACTCTTCGTTATTCGAGAAAACTTCCCGGAGCCGAGTGTCATTTGTCTTCCACTTCCGCAGGTTCATTGCAGCGTCTTCCAAGATCGACCTTGCCTTGTTGTACACGTCTAAGCCTTCGTCAAAACTATCGGCTCCTATAAGCAAGTCGTCCACATAGAAACTCTGCTTCAGTGTTCGGGCCAATGTTCTTTGTTCTCCGCCAACGTTGTCCAAGTGGTGATGTATCGTTGCCATCAGCAGGAAAGGGCTTGATGTCGATCCAAATGGTACACGTGTCATTCGCCATTCGACTATGCTGTCGTTTACACCACGAGGCACGTTCTCAAACCAACGAAACCGAAAGGCATCTCGGTCCGGTTCCTGTATTTCTATCTGCAGGAAAGCTTTCTCGATATCGGCGTTGATGGCTATCGGGTAGCATCGAAAACGAAGGAACACGTGAAGCAGATCAGGATTAAGGTTGGTTCCTTTGTCCAAACAGTCGTTGAGTGACATGTATCCTTTGGCATGCGATGACGCGTCGAACAATACTCGCAATTTTGTGGTCAGCGAGTCTTCTCGTACAACCTCGCGATGCGGCATATAGTACACGGTATTATCAGCGTTTCGGTCCGGCACCACTTCAGCATGTCCCATTTGCAAGTATTGACGTATTGTCGTGTCATATTTCTCTGTTAAGCCACCATGCTGAGAGAGCCTTTTGACGAGCTTGTGAAGCCGGTTAATTGCTGTGTCACGGTTGTCGCCTAGAAGATGCTTGCGATCTTCTTTCCATGGTAGTGCCACCGAGTACCGGCCGCCAGTCTTCCTAACGGTCTCCTTAAACTGTAGAAGGTTCCGGTCGGAGAGACATTCGCTGGAGTCAGTAATGCCCATAGAGTCCAGTCGCCAGAAGGACTGTAGGATTTCTGCTGTCGATTCCTCTTCTGCTGCATCAACACGCAGGACGCTGACAAGGAGATGAGTTCCACAGTCCAAAAGGGTCTTGTGGCTAATAGGTCCCTGTACCGTCCAACCAAATAATGTCTCCATTGCTACTAGACCTGGAACGTCTGGACTTCGGACAACTTCACCGGTGATTACTTGCCACATATAGTCCGAACCTATTAGCAAACCGATTCCGGTGTCTCTTGCGTCCTTAGGCCAGTAGTCGTTCGCAAGCAACTTTCCTTGTCCTCTTAATTCTTGAATAAATATGTTGTTCGCTGACGGTACAGTCACATCGTGGCAAATGGCAGGGACGACTACAGCTTCTATGCGAATGTCAGCCTTGTTGTATCTATTTTCGAAGCTGTATTTCAACCTCGTTCCGCTTTTGTGGCGCCTGAAGAGCAAGTGCTTCCGAAGGTATTCAGTGACAACCGTGTCTGTCTGACCACGTTCAGACTAAGCATACGAGCTACATCTTCCTTGATGAAACTTCTTTGGCTTCCTCCATCCAGAATCCCTCGAACGCATTGCCTCCTGTCTTTGTTGGCCAATTCAGTGCGGAATGTCTGTAGGTACACCGCGTTGTCCTTAGGTGGTTGGCCAGTGGACGATTCGTTATTGCAGGCCGAAAGAGCGTTCGAAGAAACACACACCGTGGCGCTTCCTCATGGGCCTGTCGTCGTCGAAATCCTCCGGTAATTGGGGTCGCACATACTTGAGGCGTGTCTTCCGCGGCAGGAACTGCAGGTGAGCTTGACCGACAATCCTTCGCTCTGTGACCTTTTGACGTGCAGCGGAAGCACCGGTTATCATTTGTCAGCTGCTCCTTCTTGATCGCCAGAGGGATATCCGCGATGCAACTCCGCGTCCCATGCTGATCAGTACGGCAGAAGCATTTGAACCATGCGATAGACGTGACCTGCAAAACTGATGCCGCCGGGATGCTACTATGCCTCCGGTCCAAGCGATCGTCCAACGGAGGCCTCTGACGTGGCAGTGCGTGCTGTTCTCTGCTTTCGAGCTCCACCCGCATGAACAGTAAAAGGTCGTTCAGCTCGGCATCCGAGGCACTTGACGCATCTGCTGGTGAACCCGACGAAGAGACTTGAGCAGCACGTACGTTAGGTAATAAAATTTAGTGGAAGGCGTCAGATGAACAACTTGTTCGAATTGCTCCCAAAAGCATTTCCACTGTGCGATGTCACCTCTGAACGTTGGGATATGCAGCTGAGGTAACCGGGGCGCAATGAATATTGCGGGAGCCTCATTTCTGAAAGCCGGTTCTTCTGTGCTTTCACCACTGGGAGCTTGAGCATGACCGTTCCGATCTCTCTCCATTTGGGATATTCGACACTGTAGCTCAGCAAGGATGCCAGCGGCTTCATCCTGGTATTCAGCTATAGCTGTATATTCCTGTTCGATATTCTCTGTCGGAAAATACTGCTCATATAGCTCGTCGATCTGAGAGAGCTCGTCGTTGCTAGCCGCGAGTCGTTCCTTTACAGCTGAGAGCTTCGCGATCTCGACGTCAGCGGAGTCAAGCAAGAGTCGCGCTTCTTGAATTATCTTCGTGTTCTGCGCGCGTCGTGCAGATCGCTTGCCTTTTAGTCGATCCATTGGGCGAACAGTGTTGCTGGCCGAAGTCGTTGTACCAACGCCGATCTTCGCATCCACGATCCGTCGATTCCTCACCGCCCGCGACGCGAAGCGAGAGTAGATTCCTGGTCGCCGTGCGTAGAAGGAAGGCGCGTCCGCACGTGGGTTTTCGGCACGAAAATGTAGACGCTACGATATTAGCGGGTACAGAAGAACTGAGCCAGGAGCCATCGTGTCGCCATGATAGAACGTGTTCTCACCTCTTCCTCTTCTTTGCCTTTTCTGGCTGGCTGCGTTTATTTATTGTTTTCTACAGATGTGATTGGGTCCCTAGACGTCTGGGAGCCCCCTGAGCGACAGCTCTGGGCAGGCCCTGTACACCAGCCACAGCTTGTCGTCCGAGCCAGTGGCCCGAAGAGCAAAGAAAGGGAAGGATTGGCAATATGGTCTGCCGCCAGGTGCTTGGAACAGGCGCACTCGAAGGAACGGCCACGGCTGCTGCCATGACGTAGGTCGGACTCATATCCGCGTAGATCAAAATGGCTCGGCCGACCTCGCTGAGGAGGTCGCACTAGCCTTGCAGGGGCGCTTGTGGCCGCGCAGTCTACCATTACAGAATTCTGCACCCATTCCCAAAGCGCATATCGATACATTCTACAAGTCTGCACCGATTCCCAAAGCGCATATCGATACATTCTTCAAGGCATGGCACCTAATGCGGTTTCACACATGTTACGAAGCATTCCTTGGGTTCTCCATCCGGTGACTATCACGTGGGCGCCTGGGCATCAGTGTATCCCTGAGAATGACCTCGTTAATGCGCATGTCCGAGGTCTTTCCATCCGGACCCTGGAGGACCGCTTGGTCAAAGCCGTGAAAAAACCAGAAGAGGGAGTCTGCACTTACCATCAGATTACCTCATATTACAGGAATGGGTTTGGAGATTTGCCTGCCCCTCACTACTCTCGTACCCCTAATCAGAGCTCGGTCTGGCGCCAGCTCCAGACAAAAACATTTATCTCCCTTTATCCGGCACACCTATTTTACCCACATTGCACCGCGTGCCGGGCGTCTCTGGCGGGTCTTTTCCACTGTTTGAGGCATGGTTTGCGGCAACTCACAGAAGGTTCGTTAAGGCTCTGCTATACTCCGACGTGCGTTCGCGTCAGCCCGCGGCGGCGGGAGTTGGCGGCGCCAGGTTCGTCATGTTACGTTGACTCTATACTCCCACTTGCGCGACGCACCACGTCGCCTTGACACATGCGCATTTGAGTGCACTCGGCGTCCCTTCTTCACGAAGAGACGCAGACGCAGTGCAGTCTGGGTAACGTCGCCGGCGCGGATTGCAGCATGTCGCATCTCGCATTGGCTGCAGCAGGCGCGCGCTGACGGACGCCGGACTCGTCGGTCCCGCCGTCGGTCGGTCGGACTCGTCGGTTGGTGCCGAGCGTGCGCGCGCGTCGATGTTACGCTGGAGTATATCAGCCCCTTTAAAAGCTAGCGAAAGCAGCTTCGAGAGGCTGAAGAGGACACATCCTTTATCGCACTTGGGCTGGCGAGATGATATGAGTGTGGACACTACGCCTTATTACTTTTCGTTTTTCAATTTCTGTGCGTATGAATATAGAAACTTACGTTACGAATGAAATTTAACGTCGTGTATCATACCGTAGAATTCTTCGGAACGTTGCGAACTTGATACATTGAGAAAACCCTCAGTGTTTGCTGCAGCCGCTAAGAAGGTTTTGGCAAATCTGAAGTCGGAGCAATTAGTTTGAGACTTTGGCTCCATTGGCGGTACGCCTTTCGCGTCTCTCGGTGTTCGGTAGGGCAGCTTACGGCTGTTCCAAAGCAGAGTAGACTGTACTCTAAATTGTCTCTGTTAAATGTGTGACCATTGCTACGCCTACTCAGCAAGAAAACTTTCCGATCCTCTCTCAGGTAAAACGAGCACCGCCATACAGAAAGTGTCACATCGCTCCTTAGGCATTTGACTCAGACGACTAGAAAGGCGAAAGCCACCTTCTTCTTAATCGATTGTATTGACTGTGACCTTAAATGCACCCAAGAAGACACGGAAATTGACCATCGTCGTCAACACTAGTGTTGCAAAAGAGCATCACACGCGATAACGCCTACAATGAGGACACAGTGGCAGAAGCTTGTGACATCATCATGACCTCACTATGATGTCACATGATGCCGCCATCACATGGCATCGTCGCTTGTTCAAAGGTGTGCTGATCCCGGAGGCAGTGCGGTGCCGGGTGAAGTGACTACACCGACTGAGAAGAAAAAGAATAACATGGTTTTCGCCTTCGAGTCGTCTTAGGCGAGAGCATAAGGGACCCAGTGAGTTTTCTGAAGGCTTTCGCCTTAATATTATACCTGCAATACGAACAAATACTTGTCATGCTACGGCAGTTATCATTGGAAAAACTATCTGAAAATGTTTTTCACGATCTATGAATCTTTTTAGGGGCGAAGCTCCTCTTAGTCTAACCTTGTCACGCGTCCGGCGTCAGGCGTAATCGGCCCATCACCGATCCTTTGCAAACTGCCCACTACTTCGTCTTTGCAAACATCCCACTACGATCCATCACCGATCCATCACTTCGCCGACCATTGGCGGTATTTTGTAAGCATTCCTAAAACGGACGGAGGCGGTCCGTCCGTTTGAGTCGCACGTGATTGGTCAATGTGAGCCGTGACGAGCGCCGCGACGAATCGCGTGCTCACATTGACTAGTCACGTGCGACTCAAACGGACGGACCGCCTCCGTCCGTTTTAGGAATGCTTACAAAATACCGCCACATAAAGCTGTTATAATGAAGGGGGAACGGAAGCCACGTCTAGCTACCACTTACGATTAATAAAATTTCTTGTATAAATATTGTTACAGTGGGTCCACCCTGTCCCACCCTGTCCACACCCTGTCCCAAAGGGCTCAGCTCCCTGGCGAGACTTGTACTATGTACATTGAAGAGATTTTAAAGCTTTGTAAACTGGTGAACCCCAGTATGACCGAAGAAGATAAAGTGGGCCATCTTCTTAAAGGCATAGCGGAAGATGTGTACCAGTTCTTGATTGCCAAAGAGCACCTGTCATCTGTGACCGACGTCATGAAGCACTGTCGGACGTTCGAAGCACTCAAGATGCGTCGTATAGCGCCGAAATTTGGCCGTTTGTCTAATGTGCCCACAGTAGCCAGCGTCGATGCTAGCCCGCTGTCCGACCTGTCATCGACAATACGACAGATAGTACGGGAAGAGCTGCTCCGATGCCACGAAATGGGTCGTTGCGGCCGTGATGACTCCCGAGGCACCGAGCCCGGACTACCTCCTGTCTCATCACCACCATCTATTAACGCCGCGAACATGGACAGTTACCGAGCTGTGCTTCGGCCCGAGTCGGTAAACCGACGTCGCTACACCAACGAGGAGCAGCGACAGAACACCTATCCGACGCAGCGGTTCCAGACTACTTATTCGACGACAACGGGATGCAGATATGACAACGACCTGGACAGATATCCCATGCCAGCTGACAGAAATGAAGGGTTCGAGTTGCACCGCACATTTCGGCCTCCTCGTGTGTGCTACAGTTGCGGCGTCCCAGGCCACATCTCCAGATTTTGTGACCGTCGGCGGCAATTCCGAGAAGCGCCTTCACCAGTGTCCTACCAGTCTAACGATCGACCCTTTTCATCGTCATGGCCAACACGTCAAACTTCCAGTCGTCGACTTCGTCAAGGCAACTTTCGGAACTCGTCACCAGCTTCCGACCGCAGCTTAACGCCACCGCCTGCTTCACGTGCTCCGCGATCGCCATCGCCGCGGCGTCGCCTTCCATCACCACCGGAAAACTAGGCAGTGCGGCCGATGGGGGTGAGGTCGCTGGATACTGTGCGCTGCCAACCGATATACCTCCGTCAGCCTTCATGCTGAAAAACAAAGTTCACGTGTGTGTTGACAATGTTCCTACTATGGCTCTTGTAGACACTGGGGCAACAATTTCCGTGATGAGCCTGAGTTTTAAAGCTCTACTGGGACAAAAAGTTATGTTTTTGTGGAACAAAATGTCGACGTTTTGTAGTGTTAGTGGTGACACACTGTGCCCGGTCGGTGTTTGTACTGCAGATGTATGTTTGTGTGGCACAGTATTTACCACTGAATTCGCCGTAATTCCTCGATCTACGCACGATGTTATTTTAGGCATAGATTTCTTGCGGGAGTGTGGCGCTACTGTTGACTGCCGAAATGGGGAGCTTTCGGTACATCCCGAGGTGATGACTGGACTCGTGGAGGACTCGCCGCGTCAAGAAAGTGTCTTTTGTGTTGCCGAGGATGTCGTTGTTCCAGCGTGGTGTACCGTGTGTGTTCCAGTAATTTGCTCCGGTACAGCTCCTACTACATTTGACGCTGCAACAGAACCTCTCCACTCAGCCTGTGTAAAGAAGAATGTGCTGGTGCCACATTGCTTGGTGTCGGTAGTTGACGGACGCTCTAGAATATGGACGATGAATTACACGGCTCAGCCCATACTTCTACCTTCTGGCATGAAGCTCGCACTCTTCACAGAAGAAACACCGGCTTTACTGGCTGTACTCGAGGCTGCTGCAGACAAGTCCTTCCATTCGGGCCCCTCGGACTCGCAACTACTACAGATGGTAAGCAAGTCTCTTAGCACGAGTGAGCGCCACAAGTTACTGGCCATTTTATCCAAGCACTCGCAAGTCTTCGACTTCTCGCAGAATGATAAGGCATCCTCTATTCCAGCGTCTCGAATACGCCATCGTATCAACACCGGATCAGCGAACCCTATACGACAGAAGGCATACCGGGTATCACCGACTGAACGCAAGATAATTAGCGAGCAAGTTGAAGAAATGCTGCAAAAGGGAGTAATTCAGGAGTCTGCGAGTCCTTGGGCCGCACCTGTCATTCTCGTCAAAAAGAAGGACGGAAGTTGGCGATTTTGTGTCGATTACCGTCGGCTCAATGCCATTACTAAGAAAGATGTCTACCCGCTTCCGCGTATAGACGATGCGTTGGACTGTCTTCATTCGGCTTCTTACTTTTCTTCCGTCGACTTGAGATCTGGCTATTGGCAAATCCCGATGCACACCGAGGATAAAGAAAAAACGGCGTTCGTAACACCCGATGGGCTTTTTGAATTCAACGTTATGCCATTCGGCTTGTGCAATGCGCCCGCCACCTTCGAACGATTCATGGATGCCATTCTGCGGGGTTTAAAATGGGAGATATGCATGTGCTATCTAGATGATGTTATTATCTTTGGACGCACATTTGACGAGCACAACGAGCGTCTAGGCATTGTGCTCAGCTGCATACAAAAGGCTTCTCTTGTGCTCAACTCCAAGAAATGCCATTTCGGTGAACGCCAAGCCTTGGTGCTGGGACATCTTGTGGACAAAGACGGCGTCAGGCCCGACCCTGCAAAGACAGAGGCTGTTGAAGCCTTTGAGCCACCTCAGTCGGTCAAAGAACTGCGCACCTTCTTGGGGCTATGCTCCTACTTTAGGCGATTCATCCCTCGCTTTGCTGACGTCGCTTATTCCTTGACAAGCCTCCTGCACAAGAATGCCCCATTCGAGTGGACGCCCGAGTGTTCAGCTTCATTTCGGCAGCTGAAGTTCTTGCTGACGTCACAGCCGATACTCCGACACTTCAATCCTACCGCGCCAACAGAGGTCCACACAGATGCGAGTGGCGTCGGTCTTGGTGCTGTGCTGGTCCAACGCTTGGATAACAGGGAACACGTCATCGCCTACGCAAGTCGGTCATTAAGTAAACCCGAGCGCAACTACACGGTAACTGAACAAGAATGCCTCGCTGTTATTTTCGCTGTTCAGCGGTTTCGGTCATACCTCTACGGGCGTCAGTTTACGATCGTCACGGACCATCACTCTCTGTGCTGGCTCGTCAATCTTCGGGATCCGTCGGGACGCCTTGCACGATGGGCTCTGCGTCTGCAAGAGTACAACTTCACTGTCTCATACAAGAGCGGGCGACGACATGCTGACGCTGACTGTCTTTCCAGGATGCCTCTCCGTACAACGGAATGTGATGCAGATAGCTTCGACCACGTAATCGCAACCGTACGCCGAGATTTCCCTGACGTCGCCACCTTCGCGAGACAGCAAAATGAGGATCCGACTCTAGAGCCTCTTCTCTCTGCCGCGAAAGACTCATCAGCAGGTCGTTTTTGTGTCCGCGACGGGGTGCTTTATAAGAAGAATTTCTCCGCGACAGGTGCACGCTACCTTCTGGTGGTGCCAGAAGCCCTTCGCTCTTCTGTCTTACGTATCGTGCACGATGACCCAACTGCAGGTCATTTAGGATCCATGCGGACACTCCATCGTGCCAAAGAAAGATTTTACTGGCCTCAAATGCGCAAGACCACGGAGACATACGTAGCCAGTTGCGCTGAGTGTCAGAGTCACAAAAGACCTACCAACGCTCCCTCCGGTTGCCTAAAGCCTGTAGCACTTCCCAGCTCACCTTTCGAACAAGTAGGCATCGACCTGATCGGACCGTTTCCACGTTCATCCAAAGGCAACCGCTGGATCATAGTATGCGCCGACTACCTGACTCGCTTCTGCGAGACGGCAGCACTACCCTCTGCAACTGCTGGTGAAGTGTCGCAGTTCATGCTGCATTACATAATACTTCGTCATGGTCCCCCACGTGTGATAATTAGCGACCGTGGCCGTCAGTTCACGGCCGATGTGGTTGAAGAACTTCTACGTCTGTGTGCCTCCAACCTGCGGCATTCAACGCCTTATCACCCTCAGACCAATGGCTTGACTGAGCGCACCAATAGAACACTTGTGAACATGATATCTATGTACGTTAGCTCGGACCACAAGAACTGGGACGAAGTGCTTCCGTTCGTCACATACGCCTATAACACCGCGCAACACGAGACCACTGGATACAGCCCGTTTTTCCTTCTTTACGCTCGTCCAGCGAGGTACACTTTGGACACTATATTTTCTTTCGGTAGTCATGACGACGCTTGTATCGCGGAAACCCTTTGCCGGGCGGAGGAGGCTCGGCGACTCGCTCGACTGCGTACTCTGGCTTCACAAGAACGGTCGAAATCGCGATACGATAGCAGACACCGGGAAGTAACTTACCAGCCTGGCGACTTAGTGTGGTTATGGACTCCTGTGCGTAAACGTGGACTGTGCCAAAAACTACTCGCCGACTATGTTGGACCGTTTGTCGTGACTGAGCATCTTAGTGAAGTGAATTATAGAATTGCACGCCTCACTGCCAGTGGAAGACGGTCATCTAAGACCGAAGTCGCCCATGTAGCCCGTCTAAAGCCGTTCACTCAGCGACTACCTCGCTGACTTCTCGCCCGGAGGGCTTCGTCTGCGAGAGGAGAAATGTTACAGTGGGTCCAATCCAGTGAAGGAGCAGCAGCGACAACAATAGAGGTGTGAGGAAGAGAAGAACGACGCACGGTACCGGCGGGCACTTGCCATCCATCCCCTGTAAATAAACCTCTATTTAACCTCGTTTACGAGTCCGTAACAATATATACAGTGTTTGTCACGTCTTTGATGATGTACTGGGCTATCGCTTTGATTACTGCTGGGCGAAACCACTGAAGATTTCATGGTGTAACCATGATTTCTTCAGGAGCTTCGCGCAAGCGCTTCATCATTCACCCGTGGATATTCTGTGAATTTTTTTTATTCTTCTTCAGATATTTATTTCATAATGAGAAAACGCTTAATGGGTCGCAATAAGGCTGCGCTCAAGGAGCGACGTCCGAGGCGTTCGAAGAGGGTCGTCATTTATGGCACTGCAGAACGTATTGGCGGAATGATCATTTAAAGGCGAGACAGATTAATCTTCCGAGATTTGCATATTTACAGCTTTCCATTGCGTAGGAGACGCTGCACGCAGCGTTTTGTGAAGATAACGGGCCTTTTTTTTATCTTTTTTAATTAGGAGCGCCTGCGGAATAAGCCTGCGCAGTATCTCATAATAGAATCGGAACGACAGCAGTGTACATCGCTTTCGTGCAAATTGGGGAAATCGCCGTTGCGAATGGTGGTGCTCCTCTGGCGGTCTGGAGTTCTTGCACTTTCTTTTTTTCTCTTTGCATTTATTGCGCTTTTTTTCAGACATGTTTTTGTGCCTTTATACCGCGGCCGGATAAGGAAAACCGGGGCCACGGCGGTCGTTCGCGGAAGCTTAATTGCCGCCTAATGAAATCAATCTCATTAGCAAATCGCCGCCCAGGGGCAGTATTGCACGGATGTTGAAAGATGGGAAAAATACGCCGCTCAGTGAGACGTACGAAGTTTCACCAGTCGATATCTGTTAGAAAATATATTTTCTTTATTCCACTTATAATGGTGATGTTTGACATAAGTTTGTTTGTGTTTGTCCCCATGTCCTACTGTTAGTTTGTCTGCTTGTAGGACCTGTGATAAATGCATTCAATGCTAAGGAATAGCCGGCGTCTTATTTTTGCGCCAACATCTCCGTCATATGATACGAATAAAACAATACCTAGTAAGCAGTATACTACAAAAAGTTAACATGCCTTTAGAAGAAGCTATCCATAAAGTCGTACTTTACGCGAATAGGAAGACAGAAATGTTACGTATTTTGGTGCGATACATTACGTCATCAGAAAGTGCGGTTTGAAAAGCAGGTTTTAGGTGGGCTTCAAGATACCTAGTCATGTAGACTATACGACCAACTATAACCATCATCATCATTATCATTTATTTGCCCTAAAGGGCCCCTGACGGGGTGTTACATTAGGGGTAGGGTGTGTAACAAATGGTTACCACGAGTCACAAGGTAGACATGTATGACATAAATACAGATTACAAAAACAGGCAAATACAAGAAACACATGAAAATCGAGAAGTCGATTAAGTCGAAAAGAAAAGTTGGGAGTAAATTATGCGAACTCTAAGGATCTGTAATGCCCCTTTTGAACCTCTATAGGTCTGTAAAGGAGGTAATACAAATGAATATCATTCTGAGAACAATAAAAGCGAGCGACGTAGTGTCTCCTATGCTGAAAAATAAACAATATATTATTTTTTGCTTAATAGGACTTCTAACTCTTCTCTTTTCCCAATATTTTTCGTTATTTTTTGGTTTAATATGAAACAAAAAGCAACTTAACCTTGAAAGCCTTCGTGATTTGTGGCAAATGGAGCGGTAGGGAGCTTAAGGGCTTTCTCGCAAATAAAGTAAGAATAATACTTTTTCAACGCCAATTACCCGTGCAAGTGGCGTATTTCATATCTCTTCGCAACCAACGATCCGAAAGTAATACGGAAGAAAAATAAAAGACGACAGACAGAACGCTTTTAAGATTCACATACACATTAAAGAAAAAAAGAAGTAAGAAAAAAGTGGCAGGAAGCAGTTGTGAAACTCATTCGAAGAAATTTTACTCCCCGAATTTAAAATGTACACTGCGTATCTTTCTTGCAAGGTTAAATTGTCGTTTTTTTTTAGCTCGCGTTATTATTTATTTGCGCAGAAGACAAATGGCGTCCTTCGCTTAAGACCACAGCTTGCGGGGAAATAGCGACAAGCTTACAAGGTTTCAGCGCTATTGTCACATTATTAACATATGTACTTGGAGGCAGAGTCGAAGAGCTCAGTTTTGTCCACAGTAAGCTGTTCCCTCTCGAAGAGTCTACAGAATTGAGATATCACTGTATTAAAATATTTTGTTTAGGAACTTGAAATCTAATCCCTCATGATTCACAGATATTTCGCGTGTTGCAATAATATTCTAAAAAAGCACCCGGTGGCCTAATTAGATATAAGCTTTTCTGGTAAACCTCCCTGCCTTCTGTCTTTGTGTTTCCTTCCTTCTTCTTGCAATCGGACGATTATAACTGTGTTTGAATTTAACATGCGGCAACATTTTTGGGGCATTTGTTGGTTCTCCCCACAATTTCTGATTTCTGATGTGTTCAAGGTTAGGTAAACAAAGAAACGTAGTAGATGGAGCAATAAATATCACATATCACTCGTTTTAATTGCACACACACATATAACGATCTATATATATATATATATATATATATATATATAGAGAGAGAGAGAGAGAGAGAGAGAGAGAGAGAAAAGATCGACTCGGTCTTCTAAAAAAAGGGAACCGTACTGCCGCGATGTTATAATTTGAACAGAATTCCAGGAAACCATGCAATTCAACAATAATAGAAGAAAAGATCTGGCGCTCGCTGTTGAGCAGCCAAGGCCAATTTTCATGTGTCTCCGCTTAATCGTGCGCTCAAGGGCAAGGCGCGCAAATCATAGCATGCCTCATTTCTTCGAGCGCATGCAGGGAAAAGGCGCATTCGCGACCGTTAAGGCCGGGAGAAATACCCCCTGTTTATCGTTTATGTGTTTAGGTTAACCCCTTATGTGTATTTTTGTTTAGGTGGCTACGAAACGCTTGGTTTTGATACTATGAAAAACGCTTTCCTGGAACGTTATGAGCACGTTCCTGCAATGCGTTACGCAATAGGCTTAGCCTTCACTTGTTCGGCACACTCTCTGCAACAACAACAACAGTAACAATAATGATAACAATTATAACAACAATAATAACGACAATAATAACAACGCTTGTGTGATTAAAGGTGCAAATAAGGGGCGTGCGTTTGTTTCATGAGGGCGTGGAGAATGTTTGCAATCCCAAGCAAACCTTTCTTTACTTTATCGCACTATACTTTTCACGTATTTTGTTTGTTGTCATGTTTTATTTATTTTATTGTTTAAAAGATTCCTAATTTTCGCATTACACAAGATAGTAATCACCGAGACACCGATATGTATATGGCAACTTTCAGAAGTGAAGAAGCGAACAATCCAAATAACAACTTAATGAATAAAAAACAAGTGATGCTACACTGGCCACTTCATAGCAGCGCATTAGGGGCTCCGATTTCGTACGCTTTCTGCAGCAGTTCACTCTCCATAGCACTTTGTATTCATCCGGTCAGACTATCGGATCCCATTCGAACCACGCTCACGGACACGGGGGGCACCGCACATCGCATCCGAGAAACAATTCTTTTGTTCCACTTTGTTCCGCCAGAGAAAGTTTCCTATATCTTCCTCACGTACACGCATCTCTCTTCTTGTTCTTCGCATTGTTCCTCTTTCCGGTTGTTCTTTGCGTTCCCGCTGACGTTCCTGGCCGCTTCTCCGACCAATAGGATAAGTGAATTAGGGAAACAATGGCCAGGATTCCATTTTGTTTGCTTCTTCTTATCGGTCCCACTGTGTGTGTGTGTTATCTGTTTCACCCTTTTGTTACTCCTTATCTGCATCATTCTCTCTGTCTTATCTGTTTCACCAATCAAATATGGGCTCGCTGCCTTTTAGGAGAACAAACAGAAGCTGGGTTTCACACATCCCATTGGGACTGCAAAGCAGGCCTGAGTTAGTCGACGAAAGGAATATGTATTCCCAGCGCGTCATTTTCCTATTCCCTCGGGTCGAGAAAAGGCGTTCTCTCTTTTCTTAATACACGTTCGATACCAAGAACTCCCAAGTCGCCGGAGACAACACGATGGCAAAAGGCAACTTCTTCTATTGATCCTCCCTCACCACCCTCCGAAAGCGTTCTGCACTCAACGTGGATTTTCCACGCCTCCGGGATCGGAGGCATTGCGAACTTTCCACAGCAGACCTGGTTTTGCACTGCCTCCGTGATCGGCCCACCTTTCACCGAGCGAGGATGTGATGTTATGACGTCATCTTGGGACGTCATCTTATGTGACGTCATAGTGACACCACGATGACGTCAAGATTACATAACCAATTCTGCAATCTGTGAAGTCTTGGCGACGTCAAATGGGGAAGTCTACACGTGATCATCAGTGTTGCATTACGGCGTCATTTGCAGACACAAACTGGGAATTACTGGCTCTATAAAATTGCAAATAAGTGCAAGTCAGCAGGTTCACGTTGGTTTTTTTTTTTATTGGCATGATACAAGATTATGCGCAAAAATTCGAAATTGGCAACGCTTTCGTATCGAAAATAGATATTTGGCAATGAGCCGTGCTTTTTTCCCTTAGCAATAAACATTTTTACCCAACAATGACAGCTTGGCACTTTTGTAGATATTGTTTTATAAGATAGGTTAGTTAACTTACAGGACACTATAGTGTATAGTTTTTTGTTTCATGAATGAGGTTATTCTACAAAAGAACTCTGGTACCTGCACATGAAGCCGAGTGCTCTTCGTAGTTTGGAAAATGAAATAAAATCCCGAACTGTTTCGAAGAAATACAGCCAAGCAAATTAAACACGTGCAAAGATGTGCACGTGTTTCTAGTGCACATCTCTAGCAAGCCTATCACACACAAATTCGAAGCCACAATTCCAAGGATAAAAAACGTGGTGTTGTCGTCGCTACCTCCGTTCCCGTTCCCCGCCGTACTAAAGCGCAATACCTAAATAACAGACTCGGAGGGAACTGCTCGCCATGATCACTTACAGCGACGCCTAACCACACCGAGCGTTCTCCCGTGAGCAGAGGTATTTGGGGAAAAGGTCATCACCGGGGTCTTTCTTCGATTTGTTCTTTAAGTCACCCGCGTACTTCCATCTCCACGATCTTCTCTTGTGTCTTGCTCGTTCACTCAGAGTACGATGCACTCGGCTTTCCCAGTCTCTTATACCCCGTATAGCATTGGGGTGTATATATCCCACTCAGGTCCCTGGGGCGTTGTTTAGGCCTAGCGGTCCGACGCACATGCGAAATCGATGTGGCTGAACAGACGATCTAGCAGGAGTCCCATTGTGCAGGATCGTCCCGCTAAAAGGCGGCATAAACAGACGACCGATTCGTTTGGACTCGTCTGGCGCTCTCGAAACAAACGCAAGACGAAAAAAAAAAGAGAGAAGCAATTTGCTACCGCGGGGATAAAGGTTCGTGGAAATAGGTCTTGGTGAGTTCACACGGACGCCGTCAATGCCCTGAATTGACCAGCAAAGCGCCTGAACACCTTTTTTTTTCTGACAAAAATGTTCGAGTCGAGACCATAGATTCCTTGCGGTCCAATCAGTGTCGGTGGAATAACTTAGCTTTTCGTGCACAAAGTAAAAAAGAAAAAGAAAGTGTAGGGTTAGGTGGTGGCCGCTGGCATTCGCAGCCGTTTGATGAGCGCTTCGAAGAAACACGTATTCGTCCGCCATACCGTACTTTAGGTTTTATGGGCTCTTTTCCTGTTGCTTTGAAAGCAGTTTATGATGTTTTGGAACTGCGGAAACTATGAGAAATTGTGGTTATGGCTCTGTTGCCGAATATAAACAATTGTATGATTACGATTGTTCATATTGTTCGTGTGAATTGCTGCAGTATCAACATGGACTGTCCAGCACAACAGTAAGGCCATTGTGCAGTACGGTTCATATTCGCACTATATTAATGGCAGGCTGCGGGCGCTTAAGTGTGACTTTGCACATTTCGCTTTCTTCCTGTCAGACATTCGCTTGCGCATCTGTGTGCGCATTTTTTTGAAAATTTGTGTCTTTTCGCATGCTCTTCGAATAAATTTTGCCAGTTGACTAGCGCTCTGTGCTGTCCCACAATTTTTTTCTTTACAGTTTTCTCGATAGTAAGTAAACGTCACAATGAATGCATGCTATTGTGTTCTCTGCTGCTCAAGGTAATGCATTATACTCAGTTTTGACCCCCAGTAAGAACACTGACATGCGACTGATTAAGGTCACATGCGTATCTGTATGCGCATTTATGCACTCTCGGTCGTGGGCTAGTCGGCAAACAGACGTCTCTCACATAACAGTGTGGTCTTTTATCGAGCTGACTTGTGATTTCACATTTACACATTTCAATGTGAGCCTGGGTATGAACGAATGGCCATGGTTGTTGCCTGTAGCAACTGAAGTGTTACGCAGCTAAGCACATGATTGAGTGAGTGAGTGAGTGAGTGAGTGAGTGAGTGAGTGAGTGAGTGAGTGATTGATTGATTGATTGATTGATTGATTGATTGATTGATTGATTGATTGATTGATTGATTGATTGAGTGAGTGAGTGAGTGAGTGAGTGAGTGAGTGAGTGAGTGAGGTGAGTGAGTGATGATGATTGATGATTGATTGATTGATTGATTGATTGATTGATTGATTGATTGATTGATTGATTGATTGATTGATTGATTGATTGAGTGAGTGAGTGAGTGAGTGAGTGAGTGAGTGAGTGAGTGAGTGAGTGAGTGAGTGAGTGAGTGAGTGAGTGAGTGAGTGAGTGAGTGAGTGAGTGAATAAACGTTTATTTGGTCCAGCAAAACGCGATTAATCGCGCACCCGGCTAATCCCACGACGGGACCGACAGGTCTAGCCTGCCGGCCCGATCACGGGCGCGCTGGACGGCCAGGATTTGGTCCTCATAGACGGGACTTCGTAGGAGCGCGTCCCACTCTTCCTTGGTGAACTTCGGGCCCAACGACCCGCACTCCCAGAGCATGTGAGATAGAGTAGCAGCCTCGCCACAGGCTGCGCAAGAACTATTCGAGTAAATTTCCGGATATATGCTATTAAGGGACGCCGGATTTGGGTAGGAGTTAGTTTGCAGGAGTCTGAGCGTGACTGCCTGCGGCCTGCTTAGCTTGGAATTAGGCGGCGGGAAGACCCTTCTCTGTAAGTAAAAGAATTTTGTAATTTCATTGTGCGTGCTAGGAGCGTCCCTGTGTCCGGCGGGAAAGTCGCCCGATCCGAAACGAGTCTGCCCACGAGGCTGCGCGTGGCTTTACCGACGTGATTGAAGGTCCGTTTCTCGGCATGTAAGAAGGGAACAGTTAGGAGGGAGCATTGTGCAGTAAGAAATAAACAAATAAATCATAGCAGTACATCATGCAAGACCACGCGAAGATTCACTTGTCGCCATTTTGACGATAGGAAAATGGCTCCTGGATTTTTTTCTTCTGAATTTGGGCTAAGAATGTACATTTTTATCTGCTTAAAGCCCTCGCATCCACAGTAACGCTTGAATTGCCTCGCAATAATTTTTGTTCGCCAATCAACGCTATGCACTGTTCGGAGGAGCGCCCCGACATTGCCTTTATTGGTGCCAGCTATTATTTCATACTGTATAACACCAGTATAACATTTATATTCTAAATACTACAGATAGCACCCCCTATACTTTCCTTGGTGTTATTGTCTGTTAGGTCTCATTAATATTTCGTCTAAGAAAGAAAAACGAGCCCTTAAGAGTCATCTCCTTTCCTTCATTCATAGCGAGGGTTTCGTACTGGCAGACTTGATGCCTTCAGGTAGTATGCGAGGGATTATTGGTCAGCTTCCAGCTCGCAAAAGCATCACGTGCTACGTGACGCCAACAGGCAGAAAAAAGAGGGTAACACACTCGCCGCCATGTCTGCGATTGGCGCTGACTAACACTCCTAGGTTTCAATCACATATATACCCCATAAAGTGGACGGAAGGATGACCGCCGCCGTAGCTCAGTGGTAGAGCATCGGACGCGTTATTCAAAGGTCGCAGGTTCGGTCCCTGCCGGCAGCAAGCTATCTTTTCGTCCACTTTACTTTCTTCACATTTATATTCTAAATATTACAGATAACACCGCCTATAATTTCCTTGGCGTTATTGTCTGTTAGTTCTCATTAATATTGTGTCTAACAAAGAAAAACGAGCCCTTAAGAGCCATCTCCTTTCTTTCTATTATTCCAGCGCAGCACGCGGGTACTGTTATAACAGAGTTTCGCTAAACCCTCGGCTTCCTTCCGTTGGCCACCGTCACAGTTCCACCCAGCGCCCGCCATCGCTGAGTGACTTGCCGTGCCTGCCTATCCTGGGATGGGTCACGTCCGTTAATCTTGCTGAGCGTCGGTGGCAGCGACGGCCGCGTTCCAACATGGTCCGCCCACGCCCACACGCCGGAAGTACCGGGTGACATTGTCCATGGCGGGAGGAGCCTCGCGACAGGATGCACGTTTTTTAAATGCGAAGCATTTCTTAGCGAACCTCAGGCACTTTGGCCGTTTCTATCTACGTATCTATCTATCTATCTATCTATCTATCTATCTATCTATCTATCTAGCCGCCTACGTCTGGGCGCTCTCCTGTTCGTCTCCATAACTTGTAATATACCAAAATTGGTATAGCAGGGGATGAGTGTATGACGAACACGATTCACTGGTCGTGACATGAATAACGCAAAATACCTGTCGCGTACGTCATGAAACCCTTTCTCTCGGTCACGTGTGGCACATACCCGTAAACCAGAGCTAACATTATGAGGGTATGTGCCACAGGTGATACAAAGTCTCAACCCACACAGTAACGGCGAACACACACATTGACACGCAAGGAAAGTGATAATAATAATTGTTGGGGTTTAATGTCCGAAAGCGACGATGTGATATGAGAGACGCCGTAGCGAAGGGCTCCGCAAATTTTGACCATTGGGTATTCTTTAAGGTGTACCGAGATCGCACACAACACGGGCATTCAGCATTTTGCATCTATCGAATTGCGACCGCCGCGGCCGGGATCGAACTCGAGACCTTCGAGTCAGCAGCCGAGCACCATAGCCGCTACACCACGGCGGCGCACGCAAGAAAAGTGAGGAAACTGAAAACAGAACACCACTAGAAGACGCTCAACTACCACACACTCGCCTCCGTGGCCCGCAACGTGCACCACGTGGATTACGCAAAAACCGCGTCAATGTTTTCTACAATAAATATGCTGAGAGTACCAGGCCTCTCATCATTACCGGTGACTTCAACATTGATTTATAAAGACCCAACAACGCTAGGTCCTTATACTGCGTGAAACACGGATTGGATGTGGAGAGGGCATCAGAAGACCTCGCTGCCACATCCACGACAGGAGCCATCATAGACAATTTCATCGTAAGAGGCATCCAGGATTTACATCAGCTGCGCTATACCTCGCAATTCTCATAGCCGCTATCACAAACGGATTCGATTAAGAAGTCCTGTCCAGCTGCTGGTGCTGACTGATCACGGTTATGATGACCTTGTTCAAGAACTGTCAAGAACCCCTTCTACACATATACACGGGTTCGTCAAACGTGCGTGCGTTCTCCGTCATAAAGGAAAAATATAAGCATAGCAACTGTAACTGTGACTGTAACGTACGAGCAGTGCGCCTGCGCGTGCCACTCGGCCATGTATTTATCTAGGGAAGCTTTCCTCAATGAAGCTTAGTTGCGAGTAACGCCTGTCCTGTGCATCTGTGTTCCTTCTTTGTCATGTTCGGATTCGCGCTATCCGGTAATAAAGAATATAAGCAGTACATATCACCTTACCACGTCTGGTGTTGGTACCCACGTTGCTCTTGCCATGGTTACGCAACTGTAAACAGCTGGTGATATATTACATATGCGACTCTTCAGCATATGAGTGTGCGTATACCACATCCATGCTTCTCTAGCGTCATTCCGTAACGTTTCGCTCAATATAAAAAATTGCGCCAGAGTCACCATATCGCGCATGCTTCGCATAACATCGACTCCCACGGTACGTGGCATCTGCCGAATTTTTTTCTTTTGTTTGTATCTTCGCTGTATACTTTTATTTGTCTATTTGTTTTTTCCAGTCCTCTGTCTATGCACGTAGTACATCGGTCGTATAGAACAGCGGCAGACAGACAGGCGGGCGGTGTATCGGCTAATGCCATTGTTATGCGCTCTCGTGTGGGACGTGCCTGCAAAAGAGCCTCTCTCTATTGCGACCTACAGTATATACCACGTTTCGTATTAAAAGCTGTGCACCGGTGCGAGAGCATTGTTAGGAGGCGTAGTTCTACGCAGCTAGATTAACAGCTTATCAAATAGGGCGCTACTTGCTATTTCGCTACTACGCGATGATGAAGACGACGAAAACGACAACACCACCAAAACCATTAACACCGAGAACGACCACAGAAACAAGAACAATCACTCCAAGAACAACCACAACAACAACATCAAGAACAACAACACCAAGGCCAAGAAACCACCACCACCAAGAACAAGAACTGCAAGAACACCAGGAACAGCCAGCACCACCACAATGAGAACAACATCACCAAGATGAAGCACACCACCATCAACAGGAACAAGAACAGCGAGAACCGCAACCCTTCGGAGGTTGCAGAACATCATTTTCCTGTGCCACCTGTATACTGACCTTTTAAATTTCGGCTGTATTTACGTGTCAAAACTGTGGTGATGTTATGAGTCACGACCCAGTGGCGGACCCCAGAGTAATTCTGACTCCCTGAGATTCTTTAACGGGCACCAAAAGCGAAGCGCAGGACTGTTTCTTTTGCATTTGGGCCGCGTCAGAATCCGGGAACCGGCAGGCAATCGAACCCGCGTCTTCTGGCTTAGCATCGTGACTCCTGAGCCTGTAAGCTGCCATGGCGGATGTCGTCTGAATTCTATAAAAGATTTTGCAAGACTACCGCTTGTACAGTCCAGCTGATTACTCAAGATCTGACAATGAATCACGGCGATAAAGGACAACTTTACACGTTCGTAACTAAAGTTTCAGTTCTTTTTCCTAGCCATGCAATGATAAGCTTTCTCGGCTTCGTACCTCTTTCTCTTCATGCATGTCGACAGAAGTCTTAAGAGTGACGATACGATCAAGGGATTATATATAGGTGTATTTTGCACCTGATTACGTACAGCTCCTTTCGTTCGCGAGCTTTCAAGTATTGAAATCCGCATCCTCACTTGGTCGATGAGGAATCTAAGGTGAAAACCTCAGATTCCTCATCAAACGCGAAAGTTCACCGTCGGCGTCAGCGTCCCGCGTCGGCGGCGTCAACACAAGCGATGCAAAAAATCATCATGATGACGTCCACCATAATATTTGTGAAGACCAGACCACCAATATTTGTGAAGTCATCATGGCGTCACTGTGACGTCATCATGACGTTACTCGGCGTGTGGTCACACGATGACGTCCCCGCATCACATCGTCACTTGGTCAAAGGTTCACGGAGGCAGTGCAAAACCACGTTAGGTGCAGAAAGCTTTCGGAGGGGTTCATTGAAGCCATAGCGCTGATAAAACAGGGACCACCGAAATCGGACGGGACGTGCGCTGTTCACAACTGACAACTTACTGTTTTAGCAGCGCTATGGCTTGAATGAACGTAAGAAACCAACTATAGCCCAAAAGTCTGTTCTCTTGGCTTTCGGAGGGGGGGGGGGGGCGGATAGACCGATCGACTGAGAAGAAAAAGAAGATGGATTTCGCCTTCGAGTCGTCCTGCGCAAATGAATAAGGGGCACTGTGTTTTTTCATCCCTGCAAATGTTGACTTCGCGTATCTTACCGTCCGCCAGTGACCCCTTGAGAGTCGAAGTTGGCAAAATGAACAGCGCGGTAACTACGATCATTATTTACTTTATTTGTCTAGCATGTTCTCTGCCAAGTTCCAAAATTTCCTGCCGGTATTTCCGTACCTCCGAATATTTTCCTCGTGTACCTTATCTTATACGTTAACCTTCTCCCGGGATTTCCATCCACTCAAAATTAGCGGAATAATAAATACAAGAGTTTAATTAGGCGCATATTTTAGTAACTTAACTACGCTGTGTGAGTTCGCGTCACCTAAAGGAAAGCACGAAATTAACGTTTCCTTCATTAATTTTTCATTCCCGCATAGTGAGAGTCTCATCTCCGCGTATATTCCCTTTCGTCAGTGATTAAGCTGCCCAAGCTCTCTAATGCATGATTGGGGCTCAGTCATTAGTAAATGTATTTCAGCGCATTCGTTATCGAGGTATCGTTAGGAGATTCATTAGGCGACTGGAACGGCACTCGCTCTGTCAGTGATGAATTGAGAATGAACGGAGTTGCCAGATTCGGACGCAGCACTCCTCGCCGATATCTCTCGGCTTGATGCGTATGATTCTGGGTATTACTGAATTTCCTGGCTTTGCTGGATCTGTAAAGATGTTTAGCTTTTGTTGGACATTCAATCATTCGTCGCGATGGCTTAAAGCATGATAACACGGACGTGACAATACAGATAATTTCTCGAGTTTTACGCGCCAAGACCACAATGCCATTGTGAGACACGTCGAAGTGAGGGCTCCGGAAATTTCAAATAACGGAGGCTCTTTAACGTGCACTGACATCGCACATTATCTATCAAAATGCGACCACCCCATCCCGGGTCTCAACCTACGAATGGCTTGTCAAGAGTAGAGCACAAAGCAGAACGTCTGAGGGCGTAGTAAGGTTTAAAATATGTACAGGGAATGCTTACGGAAGCGAAACGCAATTGCTATGAGACCTCCCTAGTAAAAAAACAAAAAACGGGCAAAATTCTCGACGACCACTGGCAGCACACCGCTGCCAGCGGTCGTTGAGAGAACGGGTGAGGTGCGAGCGAGTTTTCTTAGAAAACTGCGTAAACGAAAAAAAAAAACCCATTCCGAATTCCGACGTGAGAGTACGGTTCTTGGCTTTGTGTGATCACAAACGTGGAACATCGAGCGAAGTTCATAGTTAATTTACAGCGCGAAAAACGAGAGACAAAAGAAGAAAGAGTACACAGGAAAAGTGCTGACTGCTAACTACAACAATGATTGCGCATAACCCATGCTTAAATAACATCGCTGCGTACCACGTGAACATGAGGGGACGCTTACCAACTAGCCCGGCTTAGCACTCTATCGAGCGAAGGTGCCAGGAGGCTCCGCACTGCCCTGACAGCACTCTTCAATGGTTGATGCGGCCTGACGCTTGGAGCGGGAGCGGAGCTAAAGGATGAAGAGGAGTGCATGGGCGAGATGGGGATTTTTATTTCTTGATACTCACTTGGTCTCCGTCAAGAACTGTTCCAGGAAGTGGAAGGAGGCTGTAATTCTATCTATCTATCTATCTATCTATCTATCTATCTATCTATCTATCTATCTATCTATCTATCTATCTATCTATCTATCTATCTATCTATCTATCTATCTATCTATCTATCCCATCACAGGCATGTCACGATATATATATATATATATATATATATATATATTGTAGCGAAGCACCTCCACCAAATTATAAAGGTGTTTACTGGAGGACACTCGGCGAAGATGGACGACAGCGACAGTCAAGGCGGGGCCGACTCTGCACGAGCTGCCTTCTCTCCGAAGAGGGCAACCCACTAGAAGGAGCTGGAGAGGACGACCCACTTCAGAGTTCCAAAGCTTCGCTACAGTATATATATATATATATATATATATATATATATATATATATATATATATATATATGGTACGTGGATTATGAAGAGTCTGTCTTTGGTTGCCATAAAATAATTAGGAAAGAGGTACACGCTTCTAAAAAACTGTCTATTTGTCGACGTTTCGATCGGAGACCGATCTTCATCAAGACGGTCTTGATGCAGATCGGTCTCCAATCGAAACGCCGACAAATAAACATTTTAGAGGCGTGTACCTTTTTCTTACCCACACACACACGCACACACACACACACACACACATATATATATATATATATATATATATATATATATATATATATATATATATATATATATTGTACCGGTGCGTATCGGCGCCAGCGAGAGTGAAGAGGGGGATGGATTGTACCGATGCGCACCGGTACAATATATATATATATATATATATATATATATATATTGTGCGCTTGGGTGGGTGTGTGTGAGAGAGATTTAATATGAGTTTGAAATGTTGTAATCGTATCGATTTTAATTAAGCTGGACACGACGCGCGCCTTGCAGGACCTCAATAAAGTTTTTCAACCAACCAGCCGCGCGATCGCAAACAAATATACAATAAATGGAAGTGCAGACGGGGTCGCAATCAAGTCAGCGCCGGCCCTTTTCTTTCCAGACACACGCGGGTGCGTGGTAATGAAGCCAGGCTGATTAAGCGGGACCATGACTCTGTGTGCTGTGCCCGTACCTCGCCAGGCGGTTTGCCGTGGCGCAGGGCTAGCATCAGCAGCAACAGTGGCGGTTTAATTCCGGTCAGCCGTTCACGCGTTGCCTCAATCCAGCTCCGAGAGCGAGGGCCGGTGCGGGTGGGTGTAGCCTGTTTGGCGACAATAGCCGCGCTCGATCGCAGCAGGTTTGAGTGCATGTGCGTGTGTGTATATTTCTGCGCTTGCCTGAGTGTGTGCGCGCGTGTGTGGGTGCATTGTTGTATGTGGGCGTGTGTGTGTGTGTGGATGTGTGCGTACGCTTCGGCGCTTGCGTGTGTATGTGCTTCTGCGCTTGCGTCTGTGTGCGTTTATGCTTCTGTGTTTGCGCTTGCGCGCGCGTTTGCGTTTGTGTGTCTGTGTATGTGTGCTCGTTTGCGGTCGCAATGAAACAGAATTCCATCTTCTGTCGCGGACATCTGCGCCACTGGAAGGACAACACCAGATGAGGGGAAGGTTGCGTCTTTTTAACACGAGAGTTTTTATGGCGGAGTTCACCAAGATTTCAGTGACGTATTTCCGTCACGGATATGACGTTGATAAAATAGACGCTCACGGATGAGAAAGAAAAAACAATAAGAAAAAGTACCGCCACCGGGAATCGAACCTACGACCTCTCGGTCCGCGACGATAAGCGCCCGGCGCGCAAAGACTAAGCCAACAAGGCTGATGCGCGACACTCAACAAAAGCGCCTATTAACTCTCACGCATTTTCTCTCGCACGGTGCTCTCTGTTGGCGGGGCGGGGCCACCGTTTGTGCACGGTGAAGAGAAGTATTTGCGGCATGACACTTACAAGCACCGATAGAGAACGATTCGGCAACGACGCAGTTAAAGCGTGGCCTCCGATAAACCTGCCGGCGCGCACTCTCGGAGGCAAGGTTAAAGCGCCTCGATACCAGCGAAATACACTGGCCGCGCTAGCATCGGGGAGTAGCCCTACACGCAGTTACGTTCTTTGCCTTTCACATCGTGCTAGCGTGTGACGGCTAGTTGTCGGAATAGTGCAGCGTCTGCACGCACCAACGATGTTTCTCCGCCGCCGACTGCTTCCGGTGCGATAGCACCGACTGATAAAACTTCTGCTATAATCGCTGCGGCAGTTTTATGAGTCGGTGCTGATAGAGGCCAGCGGGACGTGGAACGCCTTCGCGCGTTCGCGGCTCAAGCTACGAATCTCTGCCTCCCGTGTTGCTGAAGCGCAGTGTGGCATTATATGTATGAGGACAGGCATCGGTTACCCTATTACTCAGAAGCCCACACCGTGCCGTTTATATCCTTAATGGACAACGCTTTGATGAAGTGCATATCGACTACCAGTGTTTACTATGTGCTTCTTGATGTCATCATTGCGCGGGAATCACGATATGCTGTGTCCGGGTATATGTTAACAAGTTCAGCTACCACAACGGTTAAATCGTGATCGTGGGCGTTAGTCTCCGCGATGGAGATGTGCCAATAAGCGTCAACGTGGGTCCGTTCACGTAAAATGATGCAATAGTGTCCAAACACCCATAGACATTGTACAAGCCCTCGTATCTCGCTACACAATAAGCACTACTTCTGTGGTGTGGCTGGAAGCCGCACTGTGATTGTAGCTCGATATGAAGGTTCTTGTGCGCAAACCCACTGCTTTTCATCTTCGCATAAACCCGCCGCAGTGTTTAGTGGTTATTGTGCTCGACTGATGAGCAGGAGGTCAAAGGATCGAGTCCCTGCAGCAACGGTTGCGTTTCGATGGAGGCGAAATGCTAGAGGCCCGTGTACTTATATTTAGGCGGCCTTTAAAGACACCCAGGTGGTCTAATTTTCCGGAGCTCTCCACTACAGCGTCCTTCGTAATCATATCGTGGTTTTGGGGCGTAAGACCCCGAAAATGATTATTACAATTTTTTTTCGCAAAAAAAAAAAAGAAACATGAAACACGACATGCGAATGCCACCCAAAAACAACGTTCTACTAAAAACACTGGACGCCTACGCATCACTTCGACGACTCCCGAAGGAGTTTCTGCGTGGGTTTCTGTTTCGGACTTTGCCTCCGGGCAGGTTTTCTGACATTTATTGAATGAAGTTCAACGAACCGTAGCAGTTCATTCAGCAGAACGTCGGTGTCACGTCTGCTTCCATCGCAAACGGAATCGTTTCGAAACGCGTCAAACGCGTCGGCTCAAGCTTCGCGCACTTCGGTTGTCAGTTTCACAACCGCCTGCACCTATGACAAGTTGTATCTCGTTTTGTAGCGAGGTGCTGATTCTTCGAATTCAATTTTAACTCGTCGCATCACGCACGTGTCTGGTGGGAAGCCGTTCGTATCGACTCGTAGGCTTATTGTGAAATACTGTAAGGGAGCTTCGCGCGCGACGAAAAGGGTTGGCCGGGACGCCTATATCAGCGCTTGGTAATTAGTCGCGGAACAACGCGCGCGGGAGAGGCCTTTGGATCAGCCCACGAATTTCGGTTTACTCAAAGAGATTGCGTTGGCCAATGTTGTGCGACAAGTTTTCTTCTTGCGTCAGGAGTTGTAGTAGCAGCAGTAGTAGCCTTACTTTATTTCTCGTGGGTACAAAAGAAAAAGGGGCAGAATCAAAATGCGTTTTATTGGCCTGACGAAGGCTTCTTCCCCTAAGGTTCGCAACAAATACGCATTTCTTACGCTAAAAAAATGACGCGTCATGTAAACACATGAGCGTTTGCAAAGTAGAAATGCTCACCTACGAAGACAACAAATGGCATACTTTCTATACTGTAGATACGCATGTCTTACACACAAAAAAAACAACGAAACGAAACATTTGACGCATCGTATAAACACATGACCCATACGAAAGCAGTATTAGTCTCTATAAAAGCAACAAATGACACACTTTAGATTCTGTGGCAAAAACTTCTTCAATACAATTTACCTACAAGTTCTATGTAATTTTCTTTAGTGGCAATAAGTTATTTCTTTTTTCCACAAAAATTCTACAGCTTGTTTTTTGAATGCCTCTGGACTAACGCCGAATTGTGACGAATGGATATCCTTTGTCTCGTGCTGCGGTTACAGGGGCTAACGTGTGCAGTTACAACAAATTCTGGACAGCGACGGACAGGGCTATTTTTGGCGACGAGAGTAGGCAATCATTGAAATGATGTAATTCGAGTCGATGCAAGACGGCAGTCGAGACAAGACCTTGATGGGATGTCTTTGTGCTTTAAAGGATGCCCACAGGAGGATATTACATCTTCAGCTTTCCTCTACGAACTCGCTGAAGGCAGCGTCTTCGTAGGCGATTACCACCCACATTCTGGGAGGGGACGCGATGAATACTTCTGAGCGAAT